>NC_052166.1:6893775-6915082 GCF_902713615.1 Scyliorhinus canicula
AACACGACCAGATTTGGCGTGCCAACCAATCAGCACTTTTCTTGCTCAGCATATATTTTTGTGCCAATCCTGATGCGTGCAAGATGAAAAGATTCAACAGCATGTGCCTTTTTTTCAACAAATAAAAAGTCATTTTTAAAAAACGTTCAAAACACTGGGTACCCATATCCAAAATCAGTTCGGCATCAATTCCCCCCCCCCCCGCCCTCCTCTCATCTCTAACGGAAAGGGACAGGAAGGGTCGCTGCTTCTCAACCATTAACAAGGGTTTTACCACCCTGACGTCCCGCCATTGCTGAAGCCCCTTCCTCATCAGGTTTCAATGAGATCACTTTGTACGTTTCTCTTTGAATGGAGAGAGACTGAGAAAAGCGTGCGCAATGCGGGGCCTGCACATGATTTGCTGGTCTTCATTGAGTGGATTAGAGTACAGGAGCAAGGTCTTACCGCACCTGGGCGGCCCCCTGGACGAGGCCTCACATGGGCGGACCTGGGGTGAGGCCGCACAGGGGCGGGGCCTGGGGTGAGGCCATACATGGGCGGGGCCTGGGGTGAGGCCACACATGGGCGGGGCCTGGGGTGAGGCAGCACATGGGCGGGGCCTGGGGTGAGGCAGCACATGGGCGGGGCCTGGGGTGAGGCAGCACATGGGCGGGGCCTGGGGTGAGGCAGCACATGGGCGGGGCCTGGGGTTGAGGCCGCACATGGGCGGGGCCTGGGGGTGAGGCACATGGCCCTGGTGACACCACATCTGGAGTACTGAGGGCTGTTTTGGTCTCCTTATCCAAGAAAGGATATACTCGTCCCGGAGGAAGTGCCACAAAGCTTCACCAGACTAATTCCTGCGGTGGCAGGATTGCCGTACAAGAGAAATTAGGTCGACTGGGCCTATATTCACTGGAGTTGAGAAGAATGAGGGGATATTATTCTAAATTCTAGCGAAAACAGGTCTAATTTATGTAATTTCACCTCGTAACTTTTATTTTCTATAAATTTAAAATACCCAATTCATATTTTCCAATTAAGGGGCAATTTAGCGTGACCAATCCACCCACCCTACACATCTTTGGGTTGTGGGGGCGAAACCCACGCAGACACAGGGAGAATGTGCAAACTCCACACGGACAGTGACCCAGAGCCGGGATCGAACCTGGGACCTCGGCGCCGTGAGGCAGCAGGGCCAACCCACTGCGCCACCCTCTCTTCGTAATTTAACCGGTCATCCAGTTAATTGAAAAAGTGTTTTTTCGCTCGGATGTAAACGTGTTTAATCCTGTGTTAATGATAAAGTTTGTTTTAACGGAAGAGGTGGGTAGGTTGCCAGTGGAATCATTCCCCGCCCTGGTTCCGTTTCACCGTCCGGCTTGAGACTCCCCATTACCCTGACCACCACCCCCCCCCCAACAATCACCCCCAAAATTACCTGCAGTTCCCTGTTGAGCCATCAGCGCCGACACCGGGATGGTTTTGATGATGGTGGTAGTGCCGGGTTTGTTGGTGGTGTTCGGCGACATGCTGGTAATGCCCAGGATGGTGGGTTTGGACACGGGGGCTCCTCCGCCCGGCTGCGTGGTGGTGATGATGGTGGTGGGCTTGCCGTCGGCCGACGTCACCAGCTTCAGGATGGTGGCCCCTGGAGGGAGCGTTCCTTTGGTCTGCATATACACACCCGCACCCCAACCCGCGGGTGGGGGGAAAGAAACACAGGGTTAGATCCGACCGTCAAACAGCAAGACAACAACAACAACAGCAGCCCAGGTGTAATAAACACAACCCTTCGCTCAGGAGAGATGGGGCCGGGCACCTCACAGATGGCTCAAGTCAGGTAAATGAAGGAGGAATCTCAGTAATTGGCAAAAAACACTTTCAGCAGAAGGGAACAGAAAAGGGGAAATGAGGAACGCGCACAAACACATGAGGTCTGGACACGCCTTGGAGGGTCAGCTTTTGTGGGAGAGACTCAATCTCAACTCGGGAGTCAGAATGGAAGAAGGGAACTTGTGCACGCTGCATATTCCCAGCCCACTCTGCTGCTGAGTGTTTCCAAACTGTCGGAGGGCTGGCACTGAGGTAGCGCCATGTTGTCGTAGGACTGGCGCCGAGGGGTGCCGCGCTGTTGGAGGGCCGGGCTTGCCGAGGGTCACCGCTCTGTCGCTGAGCGTCGGCGCTGAGGGAGCGCCGCACTGTCGGAGGGTCAGTGCTGAGGGAGTGCCGCACTGTCGGAGGGTCAGTGCTGAGGGAGTGCCGCACTGTCGGAGGGTCGGCGCTGAGGGAGCGCCGCAGTGTCGGAGGGTCAGTGCTGAGGGAGCGCCGCACTGTCGGAGGGTCAGTGCTGAGGGAGCGTCGCACTGTCGGAGGGTCAGTGCTGAGGGAGTGCCGCACTGTCGGAGGGTCGGTGCTGAGGGAGCGCCGCACTGTCGGAGGGTCAGTGCTGAGGGAGTGCCGCACTGTCGGAGGGTCGGCGCTGAGGGAACGCTGCACTGTCGGAGGGTCAGTGCTGAGGTAGCGCCGCACTGTGGGACGGTCAGTGCTGAGGGAGCGCTGCACTGTCGGAGGGTCAATGCTGAGGGAGCGCCGCACTGTGGGAGGGTCAGTGCTGAGGGAGCGCCGCACTGTGGGAGGGTCAGTGCTGAGGACGCGTCGCACTGTGGGAGGGTCAGTGCTGAGGGAGCGCCGCACTGTTGGCGGGTCAGCGCTGAGGGAACGCCGCACTGTCGGAGGGTCAGTGCTGAGGGAGCGCCGCACTGTCGGAGGGTCAGTGCTGAGGGAGCGCCGCACTGTCGGAGGGTCAGTGCTGAGGGAGCGCCGCACTGTTGGCGGGTCAGCGCTGAGGGAGCGCCGCACTGTCGGAGGGTCAGTGCTGAGGGAGTGTTGTACGGTCGGAGGGTCAGTACTGAGGGAGCGTCGCACTGTCGGAGGGTCAGTGCTGAGGGAGGGCCGCACTGTGGGAGGGTCAGTGCTGAGGGCGCGTCGCACTGTCGGAGGGTCAGTGCTGAGGTAGCGTCGCACTGTCGGAGGGTCAGTGCTGAGGGAGTGCTGCACTGTCGGAGGGTCAGTGCTGAGGTAGCGCCGCACTGTGGGAGGGTCAGTGCTGAGGGAGGGCCGCACTGTGGGAGGGTCAGTGCTGAGGGCGCGTCGCACTGTCGGAGGGTCAGTGCTGAGGTAGCGCCGCACCGTCGGAGGGTCAGTGCTGAGGGAGCGCCGCACTGTTGGCGGGTCAGCGCTGAGGGAGCGCCGCTCTGTCGGAGGGTCAGTGCTGAGGGAGTGTTGTACGGTTGGAGGGTCAGTACTGAGTGAGTGCCGCACTGTCGGAGGGTCAGCGCTGAGGGAGTGCCGCACTGTTGGCGGGTCAGCGCTGAGGGAACGCCGCACTGTTTGGAGGGTCAGTGCTGAGGGAGTGTTGTACGGTCAGAGGGTCAGTGCTGAGGGAGTGTTGCACTGTCAGAGGGTCAGCGCTGAGGGAGCGCCGCACTGTCGGAGGGTCAGCGCTGAGGGAGCGCCGCACTGTCGGAGGGTCAGCGCTGAGGGAACGCCGCACTGTCGGAGGGTCAACGCTGAGGGAACGCCGCACTGTTGGAGGGTCAGTGCTGAGGGAGAGCCGCACTGTCGGAGGGTCAGCGCTGAGGGAACGCCGCACTGTTGGAGGGTCAGTGCTGAGGGAGCGCCGCACTGTCGGAGGGTCAGCGCTGAGGGAACGCCGCACTGTTGGAGGGTCAGTGCTGAGGGAGTGTTGCACGGTCGGAGGGTTTGGCTCTGTGGATGTCTGGCACTATCAGGGAATGCCATATTTCGGACAAGGTATCAAGCCACAGGCCAACCTACCCTCTCAATTGGGCGGAAGGTTTCCTGCAACCACGAAGGCAGAAAATGAAGTGGGACTTCAGCCATGTAAGTTGTGGCTTAAAATCCATTCCTTAGCCAACATCACTTCACAAAAAAAAAACATAACCCGGGTCGCTATCACATTGTGTGAACTTGCTGTCCGCACATTGTCGTTTCCAACGTTACGTTCCATAAACAAAAACCGTGACTGGCGTAAAAGGCGAAGGCTTTCGCTCTACTATTGACGCGCTTGAACATCCTACTCGGAAATGCACAAACTGCACGCATGGCGCCCACACCTGTATGTACTGCGTGACTGCGCTCGACGTCGCTTGACCCGTCACCATTCCCGACTGGACGGGCTTCGTCTGAACCAGCGACACCATCTTCCCCAGGCTGGAGATCTGGGTGAACACACACACACACATATCAAGACGTTAGAGTGGAGGAGCTTTCACCAGTCCGACATGCCGGGGGGGGCAACATGTTCACGCCACGTTCACCAAGCAGCACCAACTCACACTGGCAGCCGAGTGCTGACATCACAAAGGATGGGGGAAATGGCCGACGGCGTCAGAAAGGGTCTCCGCCATGAATGATGCCGTCAAAAGTGACGCTGCGGCCAGAGGCATCCCCGGTGTGCACAGACTCTGGGAATTTGTCCAAACTGGGAGTGCATTTGGAGAGCGGGGCTGTCACCTGACGCAACCATTTTGAGGGAGGCTGAATGGGCATCCTCCTGTTCCTGTGTAACAGGCTCGAGAGGGGCTGAATGGGCCTCCTCCTGTTCCTGTGTAACAGGCTCGAGAGGGGCTGAATGGGCCTCCTACTGTTCCTGTGTAACAGGCTTGAGATGGGCTGAATGGGCCTCCTCATGTCCCTGTAACAGGCTGGAGAGGGGCTGAATGGGCCTCCTCCTGTTCCTGTGTAACAGGCTCGAGAGGGGGGCAATATTGGTCTCCTCCTGTTCCTGTGTAACAGGCTCGAGAGGGGCTGAATGGGCCTCCTCCTGTTCCTATGTAACAGGCTGGAGAGGGGCTGAATGGCCCCCCCGCATCCTGTGTAACAGACTCGAGAGGGGCTGAATGGGCCTCCTCATGTCCCTGTGTAACAGGCTGGAGAGGGGCTGAATGGGCCTCCTCCTGTTCCTGTGTAACAGGCTCGAGAGGGCTGAATGGGCCTCCTCCTGTTCCTGTGTAACAGGCTGGAGAGGGGCTGAATGGGCCTCCTCCTGTTCCTGTGTAACAGGCTGGAGAGGGGCTGAATGGCCCCCCCGCATCCTGTGTAACAGGCTCGAGAGGGGCTGAATGGGCCTCCTCATGTCCCTGTGTAACAGGCTGGAGAGGGGCTGAATGGGCCTCCTCCTGTTCCTGTGTAACAGGCTCGAGAGGGGGGCTATATGGGTCTCCTCCTGTTCCGTGTAACTACGCAACAATTGGCAGCTGCAACAATTTGACACACATGTTAATCGCCAGGAGACATCCTCAACGAAAGAGACACATACGAGCCTAATGACAAATCACTCGCCCGACCAATGGTAAGAAAGCGAGGGGAGGGAGAGTGTAGAGAGGGAGAGACATGAAAACAGTGGTGATAGTTACCAGTGCACTTCCGCCAGCCATAGAGATAGGGCTCTTCACCAGCGTGATGGTTTTAGTCACCCCTCCCACCACCGTGGTCACCACCTGCGCCTGCTGGGCCACAGTCACCGTGCCAGACTTGTGAACGGTAATGATCGGTCGCATGGGCGTCCCAGGGGTGCTCGAAGTCCCTACCTGAGCCGCTGCTGTCTTCAGCATCCGCGTGGCTGGATTGCTCACCTGGCGAAGGGGGAGGGGGAAGAGGCAAATGCGACAGGTAAATAGCGACAGAGGGATGATGCTCACACCCAAACGTGCACATACCCATACACCGGCGCAAAGGCACCATCGCGCAAACACACCGTGCTCACAACTGCACAATATTCAGTGCCATTGATTAAAATCTATCTATTGGACTGGCTCAGTGAACTTAAAGACAGTGAGCGGTGAGCATATTGTGGGTGCTTTTCAGGTGTGGTATTCCAGTTTAAGTGGGGAGTGTGTTGTGGACAATGGCTCTTTCAGAGGCTCTGAAGTTTTTGGGGGTGGAGACGGTCACACGCAGTACCTTACGGACAGAGACTAAAAGCAGACTGTCAGACACTGTAGTTAACATTACCTGACAAAATGCGAAAAGCTGAGGTAATTATGGCGGTGGCTATACATGATGATGATGTAGATGTGGGAAAGGCTGTACCGATCAAACATATAGGCTTAACACTTTAAAATTGGCACAAGTTAACAAAGAAACTGAGAGTATGCTTAAAAATGGCATAATTGAAGTGGGTTGCAGCCAATGGAGCTCAACCATAGTGAATGAACATAGAAAATACAGAACAGGCCCTTCGGCCCAGTTTTGCCCCAGAATAAATTAATCTACACCCCATCATTCTACCGTAATCCATGTACCGATCCAATAGTGATGGGACCAAAACCAGACGGTACCCAACGGTTGTGTGTGGACTATAGAAAGGTTAATACAGTTACAAGAATGGACTCTTATCCTATCCCACGTTTGGAGGATTGCATTGAGAAAGTGGGACAATCAGCTTTTATTTCCAAACTGGATTTACTTAAATGTTACTGACAGGTACCTTTATCCGGCAGGGCGAAGGAAATTTCAGCTTTTGTGGCTCCAGATGGTATATACCAATTCAAAGTTATGCCATTTGGCATGAAAAACACCCCAGCCACATTTCAATGGTTAACTAAAAACGTTGTTTCAGGATTACCCAATTGTGCGGTATACATCGACGATCTGGTAATATTCAGCCAGACATGGAAAGAACATTTAAAATATCTGATGGAGTTAGTCGATCGACTTCAGGAGGCGGGTCTGGTGATTAATCTAGTCAAAAGTGAATTTGGAAAAGCCCCAGTCACTTTCCTTGGCCATACAATCAGGCAGGGTTGAATGGTCCCACGGGATGTGAAACCAACAGTTATTGAGGAGTTTCCAATACCCTCGACACAAAGGGAAATAATGCGGTTTCTTGGTATGAGTGGATTTGATCGAACATTTGTGCAAACGTTTTGTAGGGTGATTGCTCCACTGATGGACTTGCTGAAGAAAATTTCAGTGGACAGCGGAGTTTCAACAGGTATTTGACTGCCTGAAAGCTGTGATAACCAATGCTCCTGTGTTGGGGAATTACAAAGGGACTCCTGTGATCAGATTGAACTAAAGTCTCTGACTTTAAAGAGAAATGCCGAGGCGTAGAGAAATGGACGGATCGGGCAGAGACCTTCTTGTTCAAAGAGACTGTCAATCGAGAAGGATTTCAGTTGGAGGAAGTAAAACAAAAAAAAATGGACTATATTATTATACCTGTTTGCATGTGTTGTTTTTTGAAACAAAAAAGTATATTTACTGTGTGCGTTTCTTAAAGGTGAGTGAATAGGTGAAAAATGAAACCATCTTGAAGTTGATGGTTTATTTTTTCTCTTGGGGGGAGGTGTCATGTGAGAGTACCTTTAAGAAATGAGTGTTTATAAATGGGTGTGTATATAAATATCTGTAGTGAGAGTACCTTTAAGAAATGGGTGTTTACTACTGCAGTGATGTCAGAGAGTGGGTGGAGCTGGGCTGTCAGCTTTTTACTTTCATTTTAGGCTGTTTGCTGCAGGGTGTGTTTTAGTTTCATTTTCAGTGTTGGAGCTGAAGCCAGACAGAGCAGGTGTACTCTTTGTCAAAGGTAACTGACAGAGAAAGTGGGAAATATTTATACTGTGGAGTGAGAAGTCATCTTTCATTCTCGCTCCACAGTATAACTATTTCCCACTTTCTCTGTCTGTTAGCTTTGACAAAGAGTCATCGGACTCGAAACGTTCGCTCTTTTCTCTCCCTACAGATGCTGCCAGACCTGCTGAGATTTTCCAGCATTTTCCCTTTCGTTTCAGATTCCAGCATCCGCAGTAATTTGCTTTTCTCCAGAACAGGTGCGCTGTTGATCTCTCTGCCATGAAAAGACTATCTCCTGATCATTTGGTGAATTCAGAATTATAAATGTTCTTAGTAATGAATGTAAACCTGATGTGCTTCTGGTAAAAGGTGTTTGAAGTCTTATAGATGTTAAAAGAAAAGCTTAAAGGATTACTTAGTGCTGTATTCTTTGGGAGTTGTATTTGAATTGATGGTTGCTAAGATGTTCACTGTATGTTTCAAAAAGGTTAACTTGAGTTCATAGAATAAACATTGTTTTGCTTTTAAAAATACTTTTCCATTTCTGCTGTCCCACACCTGTAGAGTGGGCCGTGTGCTCCCCATAACCACAATCTAGTAAAAGTTGTGGGTCAAGTGAACTCCATGATACACTTTCGGGTTCTCTAAACCCAGACCAGGACGAGGAACCCCAAACCTTCACACCCTGGAGCAATGATTCTGACCAAAGAAACTTTAATTTAAACACAGAATCAACCATATCGACATCAAAGAAATAGCTATGCAATTAACAGTTCTTACAAAATAAAATGAGAAAATCTGAACTGATGCCCTACATCTTCACTAGAAATATCCCAACCAGTCAATCCTGAACAGTTCAAATGCCACTTGCAAATCTAATCAACAGAACACGTTTACTTGCGTATCTCTGTGCAGAATCTTTTGGGCAGAGACCCTTTCAAGTGCAGATCCGGTACACCTCTGTCTTGTCAGATCTTTCTGCTCAACCTTCCAGCATTTGGCAAAACTGAAAACTACAGACAGACCTGGCTCCTCCCATTAATTATATATCTGCATCCCATGACAATGTCCCATCGCCTGCTTACCTAGGACGAAACACGATCCCTCAAATTACCTATACCCCAAGGAATCTCCTGCAATCCAAACACTATGCCATTAGCCATCTCTCTGTAAACAGGTAAATGGTTAAAATCAACAATTATCTCACCTTTTATGCCATCTTAGTTACAGCTTTAACAGACATACTGCCTGTATGTATTTTAAACCAGGGTTTTAATAACACTACTACCACAAATATGAAATAAATTGTAACCATTTCCATATTCATCACAAGATACTGAAGCAGTTCCTGCCCGCACTGCGCAGTAAGTCCTGGACAACATTCAAGCTTGGGCAGATAAGAGGCAAATATCATTCTGGGCATACAAGGGCCATTTCCAACCAGACAGAATCTCCTTCTGACATTCAATAGCATCACCATTGTTGAATCTTTCCTACTATGGGCAGCATGAGGGTTACCATCGACCAGAATGTACCCAACCATATAACGTCTGTGGCCCCAAGAGCAGGCCAGAAGCTGGGAATTGTGCGGAGAGTAATTCACCTCCTGATTCCCCCGCCAAAGCCTGTCCACCATCTACAAGGCACAAGGAGGGTGACGGGAATACGGTCCCACTCGCCTGGATGAGCATGGCTCCGACAATACTCGGGAAGCTCGTCAAAGTACCTACCTCCCCCACCCCCAATCAATCGACACGCTAACCCCCGCCTTCAAGATCCACTCACTCCATCCACCAACGCAGAACAATAGCCGCCTGTACCGTCCACCAGATGCACTACAGTAACTCGCCAAGGCACCAAGGATTCTATGACTCGACAGCACCACACAAAACCGCGTCCTCTACCACCTCGGTCAAGGGTAGCAGACGCCATGGGGAACACACACCCCTTGTGTGTAAGTTTCCCTACAAAGCTCCCCCACCCCCCCCACCCTGACTTGGAAATACATCGGCCCTTCCTACTCTGTCACTGGATCTCTCCCCCCCCCCACCCTAACAGCACTGTGGATGTACCTGCACCGCAGGAAGACTGCAGTGGCTCACCCTCCGCCTTCTCAAGGAGGCAATTAGGGAAGGACGACAAACGCTGAGCCGCCGCGGTCAGCGACGCTCTCAATCCGTGAATGTTTAAGAAAAGGCAGACATGTCGTGTCCCCCCCCCCCCCGAACACAGAGGCAATGGGGAGTCTCTACACCTACCATTATGGGACTGGACGCCATCTTGACAGTAGCAGGCAATGTGGAACCGGGGGCAACAGCCACCGTCTTGATCATAGTTGAGCCCGGGACACCAAGCACAGTGGGGATGGTGGTTGGCGAGATCTTTTGTGTTGCGGCCGCCGCCGCCGCCAAGGCCGCCATTCCGCTCATTTGCGTGTTGCCGCCAATCGTCTGGTTCGAGAAAGAAAATCGATGAATTGGGGAAACGTGAAGCCCCCCCACCCGCACCCGGTTTGACAGCAACATCTGTCCAGCGGGGGGGCATAGCAGGTACATCGTCATCATTGTCCTGATCCAAAACCTGCGCGGTAAGGGTCACCAGGCGCAGGACCCGCCGGCTAACTCCTTCTCCCCGCTTCACCCCAAAGCCGATGAGACCCGGCATGCGGGAGGGTGGGGGGGTCGAGGAAGCATCTGGAGCACCCTGCCGAACAGGGCTGCGGGTCAAGAGCTGGGAAACGTGACCGGACTGGATAAGGAGACAAGAAATAGGAGCTCGGCCCCTCGAGTCCTGCTACCCCATTTGATATGATTGTGCCAGATCTGATCGTGGGCCACAGCACCACTTTCCTGTCCGTCTTCCCCACCCTCCTCGCCGGTCAGAAATCTGACTAACTCACCCTACTATTGAACAAGAGAACAAGGTCTCGTGGGGACTCTGAGGTGTTGGTCAAGATACATGAGCCTAATTGGGACGGTGCCATATTCATGAAGAAGCCTATCCTGGACTTCACCAGCTCATTATGGGGGGGGGGGGGGGATTTTAATCGTGTTCTGAAGCAGAGGGTGGATAGGTTGGGCCCTAAGTCGATGCAGAGGTCGAGAATGGCACGAGGGGGCCGAGGTAGGGTGGGGGTGGGGGGGGGGGGTATGGAGAGGATGGGGATGGTGGAGGTTTGGCCAGCCAGGACAGGAGTACTCCTTATTCTCGCATGTGTATGGGATATATTCCCGGACTGACTTTTTTGTGGTGGCCGGGCAGTGCTGTTGGGGGTGGAAGGTGCGGAGTGCATGGGAATAGTGATTTCTGACCACGCCTGGGTGTTTGTGGCATGGGTTAGTGGCTGAGTGCAAGTGTTCGGACGAATGAGACAAACCTGGGGTATTTTGGGTCACACAGGGGAGTCCACTGTCCAGCTGTTCGCGCTGGCGATTGAGCCCTTGGCGATGGCACTCTGGGCCTCGGCTGAGTGGTGGGGGATTGAGGCAGGGAGCACTGGATATCGTTGTCTGCCGATGGCTTGCTGTTGTTTGTGACGGACCAGTCAGAATGCATGGACAGAATCATGGGCTTACTGGAGAGGTTTGGGGCCTTTTTGGGTTATAAATTGAATGTAGGGAAAAGCGAGATGTTCGCGATGAATGCAGAGGGGCTAATGGAGGAAACTGGGGACTGCCATTTTAGGTGGCAAGGGTGCGATCCAGGTACCTGGGGATTCAGGTAACGCATTAGTGGAATCTGACAGGGTTGGTGGAGACGGTGATGGGGGTCCTTAAAAGGTGGGATTCGCTGTACCCGACATTGGCGGGCAAGGTGCAAGTGGTGAAGATGAACATACTGCCAAGATTCCCATTTCTGTTTCAGTCCCTCCCAATTTTCCTCCCCAAGGCAGGTAGATACGTTACCTTCCGGAAGGTGGATACGTTAATCTCGGAATCTGTGTGGGCAGGGAAGGTGCCGAGGGCGAAGAGGGCTCAGGGAGGGAGGTGAGGAGTAAATGGGGAAGAGAAAATGTGCAAACTATATACGCTGTTCGAAGTTTAGGTTGTGTTATGTTGAATGTGTTCGGAATAAGGATCCCGACCTGCCACATTAGTCGAACCCCCTTCATCCCAGGAATTGGCCCCGTGAACCTCCTCTGATCGGCCTCCGACGCGGGTAAATCCCCTCCTTAAGTAAGGGCAAGGAAGCCAAACTGTACTCAGTACTCCAGGTGTGGAAATGCCAACAGATGGAGCGAGACTTTCCAACCGTAACACTATTCCTCTCTTTTGTGGAGGGCACCGAAATGGCAGGCTGAAAGGGTTGCCGCCCGTTCAGTTTTCATGGTTGCCAGACTTCCCAAAGAATTCTAAAGGTTTGGGGAGTGAGGTGCGATGAAGCAAATTGCCGGCGTGCTCAGGCGTCGCAGGAACACTAATCGGGGCGGGGGCAGCACCCGCGGGTCTTCGGGCAAACACTTACCATGCCTTGGGTGCCCTGGGCAGGCACCACCATGCGGACCCCAGTGGGTAGTGTCGTCACAGCGCCCGGTACTTTCGGCAGGTTAGCCGCCTGCCTGACAGCAATGAGCGAGGTCCCGGTCGACAGGACTGTAGACGTCTGAGGTGAGGCCACCCGGAGGACTGCCGTTGTGCCTGAAGGTAGATAAGGGGGGGGGGGGGGGGGGAGAGAGAACGTGAGGCTGACTGATCACTGGGGAGGGGCATGGGAAAGGTCGGTTCTCGAGATTACCGACCCCCTACATCGGCGCATCTCGCAATACTGTCCCACTTCACTAGTGCCCCCTCTATTACTGCCGCGCCCTCCACCACCGTACCCTCCATTACCGCCCCCTGCACTGCCACACCCTCCATTACTGCCACTCTCCATTACCGCCCCCTACACCACCACACCCTCCCATTATCACCCCCGACACCATCACCCCCGACACCGGCGCCCCCTCCATTACCATCCCCCTACACCACCGTACCCTCCATTACCGTCCCCGACACCGCCCCCCCCCCCCTCCCTCCATTACATCCCCCTGCACCGCCACACCCTCCATTATCACCCCCGACACCGGTGCCCACTCCATTACCGTCCCCGACACCGCCCCCCCCCCCATTACATCCCCCTGCACCGCCACACCCTCCATTATCACCCCCGACACCACCCCCTACACCACCACACCCTCCATTATCACCCCCTACACCGGCGGCCACTCCATTACCATCCCCCTACACCGACGCCCACTCCATTACTGTCCCCCTACACCGGCGGCCATTCCATTACCATCCCCCCACACCGGCGCCCACTCCATTACTATCCCCCCTCACCGGCACCCACTCCATTACCATCCCCCTACACCGGCGCCCACTCCATTACTGTCCCCCTACACCGGCGGCCATTCCATTACCATCCCCCTACACCGGCGGCCATTCCATTACCATCCCCCTACACCGGCGCCCACTCCATTACCATCCCCCTACGCTGGCGCCCACTCCATTATCACCCCCGACACCGCCTGTCCCCCTCTCCATTACCATCCCCCTACACCGGCGGCCACTCCATTACCATCCCCCTACACCGGCGCCCACTCCATTACTGTCCCCCTACACCGGCGCCCACTCCATCACTGTCCCCCTACACCGGCGCCCACTCCATTACTATCCCCCCACACCGGCGCCCACTCCATTACCATCCCCCTACATCGGCGGCCATTCCATTACCATCCCCCTACACCGGCGGCCATTCCATTACCATCCCCCTACACCGGCGCCCACTCCATTACTATCCCCCCTACACCGCCGGCCCCCTCTCCATTACCATCCCCCTACGCTGGCGCCCACTCCATTATCACCCCCGACACCGGCGCCCACTCCATTACCATCACCCACACTGACGCTCCCTTCCATTACTGTCCCCCTACTCTGGCATCCCCTCTATAACCCCCCCCTCATTACCACCCCTTTACACTGATGTTCCCACCATTACCGCCCCCCTGCATCGGCGCCCCCTCCATTACCGCCCTCCAACACTGGCATCCCTGCACTGGCACCCCCCCCTAACAATTTCCACCCCTCTACACCGGCACAAACCTCTAATATTGTGCCCTACACCAGCACAACTTCCAATTCTGTCTCCATACTCTAGCGCACCCTCCATTACAGTCTCCCTGTACTAGCGCACACTCCTTTACTCTGTGAGAGGCCAGTCCGCTGGGGGGCTGTCAGACCTGTCGAGATTGTCCAGTATTTTCTGTTTATGATTCAGGTTCCAGCATCTGCAGTAATTTGCTCTTGTTGAATTATTGTCTTCTGGCAGTAGGTCAGCGACAGAGCTCCAGAGTTCGGCATGAAGGCCAGCCGATTTCTGGCCCACCAACTCAAACGGCAGGCGGCGTCCCGGGAGATCAATTCCGACGGCAACCAGGTTAATGCAGTTTTTAAATCATTTCACCGCAATCTTTATAGATCAGAGCCTCCTGCAGATAAATCGGTCATGTCCAACTTTCTGGACAGTCCACCCATCCCAACGGTTGAGCTGGATAGGAAGAGTGAGCTGGACTCCCCGATGTACCCCAACAAAATCTTAAAATGTATTGGGTTGTTGCAGTCTGGCAAGTCCCCAGGTCCAGATGGATTTCCAAGAGGTTCTCGTTCATGTTTATTATCGGACTTGTTAGTTGACTTCCTATCAGGGGGTTGTTGCCTCCAATCCTCAACCAAGTCTCTATTTCCTTGTTACTTCAGAAGGAATGAGACCCGACACATTGTGGTTCACATTGTTCCATCTCGCTACTGAATGCGGGCTTTAAACTACTTGCTAAGTTGGTGCTTAGGTTGGAGCCTTGCCTCCCAAATATAAGCTCAGAGGATCAAACAGGTTGCGTAAAGGGCCAACAATCCCCTGAGGCACGGTAGCACAGTGGTTAGATTAGTTGCTTCACAGAGCCACGGTCCCAGGTTCGATTCCCGACTTGGGTCACAGTCTGTGCGGAGTCTGCACGCTCTCCCCGTGTCTGCGTGGGTTTCCTCCGGGTGCTCCGGCTTCCGCCCACAGTCCAAAAACGTGCAGGTTAGGTGGACTGGTCGTGCTAAATTGCCCCTTAGTGTCCAGAAAGGTTGGGTTGGGTGGGGTTGCTAGGTTACAGGGATAGGGTGGCGGGGTGGACTTGGGTAGTGTGCTCTTTCCACGGGCCAGTACAGACTCGATGGGCCGAATGGCCTCCTTCTGCACTGTAAATTCTATGATTCTGTGAATTGTCGGCCAATATACGTCGCCTGTTAAATGTTGTCCCCCTCCCCATCCACAGTGCCCAAGCGGAGGTGGTAGTATCTCATGAAGCTGAAAAGGCATTTGATAAATGAGTGGAATGGAAGTATTTATTTGAGACTCTTCGGAGGTTTGGATTTGGCGCTAAGATTTTCCTAGATTCAAGCTGCCCATGGTCCCCACTCCTGTTCGCTCTCGATAGTTCGGAGGTTCTCTAAGAATTGGGAGGGGTATTAGTTACAGTGGGGTGGAGCACTCTCTTTACAGCCAGCTTCCTCCATTGAAGGCGTAATGAAGTTGCCCTTCTCGGGGCAGCACGGTAGCATGGTGGTTAGCATAAATGCTTCACAGCTCCAGGGTCCCAGGTTCGATTCCCCGCTGGGTCACTGTCTGTGCGGAGTCTGCACGTCCTCCCCGTGTGTGCGTGGGTTTCCTCCGGGTGCTCCGGTTTCCTCCCACAGTCCAAAGATGTGCGGGTTAGGCGGATTGGCCATGCTAAATTGCCTGTAGTGTCCTAAAAAGTAAGGTTAATGGGGGGGGGGGGTTGTTGGGTTACGGGTATAGGGTGGATACGTGGGTTTGAGTAGGGTGATCATGGCTCGGCACAACATCGAGGGCCGAAGGGCCTGTTCTGTGCTGTACTGTTCTATGTTCTCTGGGTATAAATTGAACTTCGGCCCGAGTGAGTGCTTCCCGGCTAATCCCCCCTGAAAGGCAAGCCTGACTGGGGGCGTTAGCTTTTCACATTGCCAAGACAGGCTTCCGCTCTGTGGGGGTCCGGGTAGCCCACAACTGGGCCTTACTTCACAAGTTAAATGACACCAGTCTGGGGGCCTCACGGCGCCGAGGTCCCAGGTTCGATCCCGGCTCTGGGTCACTGTCCGTGTGGAGTTTGCACATTCTCCCCTGTGTCTGGGTGGGTTTCGCCCCCACAAGCCAAAGATGTGCCGGGTAGGTGGATTGGCCACGCTAAAATTGCCCCTTAACTGGAAAAAATGAATTGGGTACTCTAAATTTATAAAACTTTTTATTTCTCTTTTAGTGTCTCCCCATTTTTCTCCTCCAGTCTTTTTTATCAAGGTCAACAAACTGATAATCCTGTTTGATTGGGGTGGGTAAGAATGCTAAAATGCATCATGTTCTGCTTCAAAGGGTCAGCGAGTCGGTGGGGGGGGGGCCTGGCCCTCGCCAATTTATTGTTTTATTACATGGCAGCTAACATTCAATAGATATTGTTGTGGATCAGCGATCCAGATTCTATTTGGGGACAAAGGGAAGCTCGTTCCTGCAATACTTTTACTTTTCTCACCAGTGGAAGCAACTGGCCAAATCTGTTTGGTGTTTCTATTTTAATCCCTGCCCCTACATCATTAGGCTTTGTTTTAAACCTGCAGGCTTTAGTCAAACTGAAAACACCCCAATCTAAAGTACTGGCCCAGGTCTCCCCTTGATGCCCTATGGCATAGCCCGTGATGTCATGTTGATGGACTTGGCAGCAGCCAATCAGCTTGTCTGATATCCGGGCCTTTGATGGATTCTCGTTTGGGATTGGTGGAGCCGTTGCTAAATTTCTGGGGCAGAAGAGGCAAGCTCCATTTTGTCTCAGTTTTCCGAGGAAGCAACACACAGTCAGTCCGGGCTCTCTCTGTCAGCTCCCTGCCGTGGCAATTTGAATGGGTCCAGCCAGTCTGGGGAGTAACTTCTGCCTTAAATATCTCCAACCAGGTCTATGAAAGGCTAAAATCTCTTGTTTGAAAAGCCCTGGCGATTTAAATACCTCAAGCTCGCCGATGAAAGTGACCTATGAGAGGAGCTGTGGGCAAATGGACATTTCTATCCTGATTGAGAACTGTGAAGCCAGTGCTTCACATTCTCTCTCCCCTGTTGGATTCTTCCTGAGGGTTCAGAGCAAGGACAGGGGCCCACATTGAACTCTCATGCTGAGAACTGCAGTTTCAACTCAAGTGCAGCTGATAGTCCACCCTGTGGGCACAGGCTAGAATTGCACAGTCCTCAGGGCGGGAGATGAAGATCCTGGTTGTTAAAAGTGAAGGCGACTTACCAGAGAGCATTCTACAGCCTGCAGGCTCTCGTGGAAGGCCACCATTAGAAGATCGCTGGCTACAAACACCTTTATCTCGCAGCAAAGAACCACCTCACTCCTTTTAGTCCCTGTTATTTTCAATCCTTTCCCTATCCCTACCGTACGTTTGTCTTGTGTGTGTCTGGGTGGAGGATGGGTCGGGGTTTGGGGAATAGTTAGATTTGCAGACCATTGTTCTAATCTTGCCATTATATATTCATCTTTTACCATGTATTGCTTAATGTTTTACGTACAATCTGGTGCCTGGAACTCATTGGAAGGGTCAACGGTTAAAGATCTCAGGAAAATACACACGTCATTGGTTAATTCACTAATGTTGGGACTCCGGGGTAGGTGGGGCTGGAATTGACCGCACACTCTTGCAGGGTCTCTTAACAATAGTCACTGCAACGTTTCCCTTCCCCCCCCCCACTCTAGATTTTCCTCAAGCCCAGTCGTGATCACCTCCCTCAGGTTTTGGAAACCGTTCAGACAGCATTTCAAGTTCCGTTCCCTTTTTTTCCCCCCCCACTAGCCTTGCTTTGCAATAATCACCTTTTCCTACCTTCCGGTTTGGGCCCAACGTCTTGGGGAGTGAAAGCTCTGGAGCGGTTTGGGGACTTGTTTGTGGAGGGGAGGGCTACTAGTTTCAGGGAGTTAGCTGATAAATTCCTGCCTTTTTCTGTATTTTCCAGCCCCCCGCAAGGCTTTTCCTTCCCCCCTTCCTTTGGCGCCACCTTTTTCCTTGACGAGGAGGATCCTGTCCCTGGCTCGGTTTTGGCGAAGGCTTTATTTTGGACCGACATCCTTTCGTGGGATTCAGAGCCGGTGAGTGGTGTGATGGCGAGTTGGGAAAGTGAACTGGGCCACGTTCTTACCGGTGAGGTGTGGAGCGAAGGCCCTTCACCGGCTCAACGCCACATCTTCATGCGCTCGACTGGGATGAACCCGAAGTATTGCACAGGACGCACTGGACTAGGTCGAGGATGACCAGATTCTTCACGAAATGTGGAGGATAGACGTGATGGCTGTTCTTTTGGGCCAGCTAACCACACGCATATGTTCCTGTCCTACCTAAAACGTGTAGGCTCCTTGGCTTCATTCTTCAATATCATAGTAAGAAGTCTTACAACACGGGGCAGCACGGTAGCATTGTGGATAGCCCAATTGCTTCACAGCTCCAGGGTCCCAGGTTCGATTCCGGCTTGGGACACTGTCTGTGCGGAGTCTGCACATCCTCCCCGTGTGTGCGTGGGTTTCCTCCGGGTGCTCCGGTTTCCTCCCACAGTCCAAAGATGTGCAGGTTAGGTGGATTGGCCATGATAAATTGCCCTTAGTGTCCAAAATTGCCCTTAGTGTTGGGTGGGGTTACTGGGTTATGGGGATAGGATGGAGTTGTTGACCTTGGGATAGGGTGCTGTTTCCAAGAGCCGGTGCAGACTCGATGGGCCGAATGGCCTCCTTCTGTACTGTAAATTCTATGTCTAACACCAGGTTAAAGTCCCACAGGTGCGTCGAAAGCTAGTGTTTGAAACAAACCTGTTGGACTTTAACCTGGTGTTTGTGAGACTTCTTACTGTGCTCACCCCAGTCCAACGCCGGAATCTCCACATCAGGTCTTCAATATCATGTCAGAGATCCCCCCATGTGGAGTTAGGCCCCGTGTCTGCTGGTGGCAGTATCAGATTCGCCGGTGATTCAGCCCAGGGTAGAGGCGGATGTTGTCGATTTTGCCTCACCGAAAGCCCGGAAGCGAATATTGCGGAGTTGGAAGTCGCACTCCGCCCAGTGCCTCTGCTTGGCTGGGTGACTTAATTCCATTTCCTGCGTTTGAGGAAGTTGAAGTTGACCATCAGGAGGTCGGTGGAGAGGTTCTATCGCTAATGGCAACCATTCATATCCTTTTTTAAGGAGTTAGTCACCACCAGTTGTTAGGAGGTTTAGGTTAGTTGTGTGTTTTTCCTTATTTTTGTTAAAAAGTTTTATATGGGATTGTGATGTTTTGCACTTTGCTTGTTTTTCTGATTGGTATTATAAAAAACTTTTAATAAACATTTTTTAAAAAGTCATTACCAATTCAATAACTGCCTTAATTTGTCAATGCGCCTCATCGACAACCGTTGCCGTGACAACAATGTCCTCCTGGATTACAGTCCCCACACCAGTGCACACTCAATTACTGTCCCCCCACAACTTTGCCCCGTCAATTACTGACCCCGACACCAGTACCCCCTCAATTACTGTCCCCCTACAACAGTATCCCCTCAATTACTGTCCCCCATACCACTGCCTCCTCACTTCTTGTCACCCTACACCAGCGCCCCTCGATTAGTGCTCCCCTAACCCACTGCTCGGCGGCTGACTGCAAACACTCACCTGGGCCTCGGACCCCCGTGGCACTGCCCAGAATGGTCTGGGGCGACGGCAGGGCCGCAGTGACTGGGGAGGTGCAGGGGACGGCCGCCCCCGGCTGCGGCAGGAGCGAGATGCCGACCTGCTGGGGCGAGGGGGCGGCTGAGGCGGGGGCCGGGCTCTTGGGCTGCCCGGCGGGCACAGAAGACAGCGGGTGGGCGGCGGGCGAGGCGACGGGGATGTCGTACTTCTGGAGCTGCAGCAGGTAGGTGTCGGCGGTGGGCACGGCCCCCCAGCTCACCTCCAGAGAGTTGGTGTTGGCACGGACCAGCTGTACCCTCGAAGGAGCCGGGGGCCTCTCTGCAAGGGGAAGAACAGCCAGGGGTTAGG
This sequence comes from Scyliorhinus canicula, assembly GCF_902713615.1. NCBI lineage: Eukaryota > Metazoa > Chordata > Chondrichthyes > Carcharhiniformes > Scyliorhinidae > Scyliorhinus > Scyliorhinus canicula. The sequence goes on from NC_052166.1 coordinate 6,913,442, forward strand.
TGCATCAGCAACAAGGGTTTCCGAGGAGGCCAATCTGCATCCAATCAGATTTGGGTCCATTTTCTCCCTCAATGCCACTTTCCGACACTACCCCCAGGAGGCGACAGTGTACTGGTACTGTCACTGGAGGAGCAATCCAGAGACCGAGTGTGAGGAATGTAGGAATTTCAGATATATGTTGTGGTGTGTGTATCTGGTACAGAAATGGCTAAAAACTGGAGTTAGATCCGTACGTGACTGCAGTGATGTATTTTAAAATCCCGGTTATCAGGCAGACAGTGTGGCTACAAAAGGTGCAATTAAGATGTCATAAAAGAAAGATCATAATTCATTCCGACCATGTATATTGTTTACCTAAATAGGGCCAATGGAATTTTGGTTACAGAATGGTTCCCCGGGGAGACGATAATTAGAGACACTGTCTTAGCCTTAGTCAGGTGGTCAGAACCCAGTTGGCGGGATAATGTGGTTAATGGGAGGAGTACGTGGAGGGGGGGGGGGGGGGGGGGGGGGAGGGAGTGGCGTTCTGATTGGATGCAGTTGGGGGGCGGGCGTTGGGCATAGAAGGGGGGCCGAGAAGGGTACGCGCAGGACGGACAGGGGACGAGAGGGGGAGCACGCAGGGCAGAAGGAGGGAGCCGGGGGGGGGGGGGGGGGTCGAGCGAGGGAGCGTGTGGTGGGGGACCGAGAGAGGGAGCAGAGTAAATTAGGGGCGGCACTGCTGCTTCACAACGCCAGTTCAATCTGGGTTCAATTGCGGCCTTGGGTGACTACGTGGAGTTTGTACGTTCTCCCCGTGTCTGCGTAGGTTTCCTCCCGCAGTCCAACGATGCACAGGTTAGGTGGATTGGCCATGCTAAATTGCCCCTTAGTACCCAAAGGTTAGGTGGTGTTACAGGGACAGGGCGGGGGAGTGGGCCTAGGTAGGGTGCTCTGTCAGAGGGTCGGTGCAGAGCCGCTGGGCTGAATGGCCTCCTTCTGCACTGCAAGGATTCTATGAGGACACCAGATTCTGAAAAGGGTGTCAGGTTAAAATTGAACTCAATTATAAAATCTGGAATTGAAAATCTAACGACAACCGTGAAAGCCATCGTCGACTGTCGTACAAGCCCATCTGATTCACAACACCCCTGCCTCACCGCAGCTGGTGCTCGCTACACTGGACTCGAGCACCGCCACCGGGCCTCTGTGCGGCCTGGCCAAAGGCCCGGCCTTTGCCTCAGCACAGGCGCTGCGTTCAGCGACGCTCGCGCACAGGAGCGGTCACTTCCAGCCTTGGCTGATGCTCGGCTCCCCCTCTCCAGCCCAGGATTCCATTCTCCTGCCTAACATGGGTACCATTCGGGAGTTTTGGGGGGTGGGGGGGGGGGGGGGGGGGATGGACTGGAGGCTTTAAATTTGCAATGAAGCACAGCTGCCCAGTAGCGGAGAAAGATCAGAGTGACATTGCGAAGGGTATGTAATCATTCACTCTGTGTGCCTGGGAAAAACTGTCACTCAGTTGCTGTCTTGGAAATAAACCAATAATTGGGAGGCCTTCATCAATGTACTAATACAGGAATTAACAACACTGCTAAGAATGATTGAGAACTAGAAGATGACACTGACTTCAGTGCGAGTACGTGGAGGGGGGGGGGGGGG
>NC_052166.1:6915582-6940582 GCF_902713615.1 Scyliorhinus canicula
TTCTATATATAAACCATGCTGAACCCCTCGATTAAATTCCAGTCTGTAACTCACTTCCCGTGTATCTGTTATTCTATATATAAACCATCTCGAACCCCTCGATTAGATTCCAGTCTGTAACTCACTCCCGGGTATCTGTTATTCAATATATAAACCCCTTCCGAACCCCTCGATTAGATTCCAGTCTGTAACTCACTCCCGGGTGTCTGTTATTCTATATATAAACCACCCCGAACCCCTCGATTAGATTCCAGTCTATAACTCACTCCCGGGTATCTGTTATTCTATATATAAACCACCCCGAACCCCTCGATTAGATTCCTGTCTGTAACTCACTCCCGGGTATCTGTTATTCTATATATAAATCATCCCGAACCCCTCGATTAGATCCCAGTCTGTAACTCACTCCCGTGTATCTGTTATTCTATATATAAACCACCCTGAACCCCTCGATTAGATTCCAGTCTGTAACTCACTCCCGTGTATCTGTTATTCTATATATAAACCATCCCGAACTCCTCGATTATATTCCAGTCTGTAACTCACTCCCGTGTATCTGTTATTCTATATATAAACCATCCCGAACCCCTCGATTAGATTCCAGTCTGTAACTCGCCCCCGGGTATCTGTTATTCTATATATAAACCACCCTGATCCCCTCGATTAGATTCCAGTCTGTAACTCACTCCAGGGTATCTGTTATTCTATATATAAACCCACCCTGACCCCTCGATTAGATTCCAGTCTGTAACTCGCTCCCCGGGTATCTGTTATTCTATATATAAACCATCCCGAACCCCTCGATTAGATTCCAGTCTGTAACTCACATCCCCGGGTATCTGTTATTCTATATATAAACCACCCTGAACCCCTCGATTAGATTCCATTCTGTAACTCACTCCCGGGTATCTGTTATTCAATATATAACCCCCCCCCCCCCCCCCCCCCCCCCCCCCCGAACCCCTCGATTAGATTCCAGTCTGTAACTCACTCCCGGGTATCAGTTATTCTATATATAAACCACCCCGAGCCCCGCGATTAGATTCCAGTCTGTAACTCACTCCCGGGTATCTGTTATTCTATATATAAACCATCCCGAAGCCCTCGATTAGATTCCAGTCTGTAACTCGCTCCCAGGTATCTATTATTCTATATATAAACCATCCCGAACCCCTCGATTAGATTCCAGTCTGTAACTCACTCCCGGGTATTTGTTATTCTATATATAAACCATCCCGAACCCCTCGATTAGATTCCAGTCTGTAACTCACTCCCGTGTATCTGTTGTTCTATATATAAACCACCCTGAACCCCTCGATTAGATTCCAGTCTGTAACTCACTCCCGTGTATCTGTTATTCTATATATAAACCACCCCGAACCCCTCGATTAGATTCCAGTTTGTAACTCACTCCCGGGTATCTGTTATTCTCTATATAAACCACCCCGAACCCCTCGATTAGATTCCAGTCTGTAACTCACTCCCGGGTATCTGTTATTCTATATATAAACCACCCTGAACCCCTCGATTAGATTCCAGTCTGTAACTCACTCCCGGGTATCTGTTATTCAATATATGAACCCCCCCGAACCCCTCGATTAGATTCCAGCTGTCACTCATTCCCGGGTGTCTGTTATTCAATATATGAACCCCCCCGAACCCCTCGATTAGATTCCAGCTGTCACTCACTCCCGGGTATCTGTTATTCAATATATGAACCCCCCCCCCCCGATTCCCTCGATTAGATTCCAGTCTGTAACACTCCCGGGTATCTGTTATTCTATATATAAACCACCCCGAATCCCTCTATTAGATTCCAGCTGTCACTCACCAGTCTCTCTCTTGTGTGATGTGTGAATCGATGGGTTGCCGTGCTGTTGTGCGGAGGACCTACGTTTGGAACAAAGCTGACCGGCGTTTAGGTTGGGAACAGGGTCTGATGTCTGGTTGACTTGTCGATCGCCTCTCTTTGGGTTGGCGGGTGGAGCGGTGCCAGTGTGGAATGGACAATGGTGACTCACTCTCTACCCGTGAGCCACGGGGTGGGTTTCACGGAGAGGATTGAGGGCTCGGTGATTGAATGGGATTGAGCAGCCTGCCTTATTTGTACTCCACAGTCCTCCCCTCCCACCGTGGAGGGGCTGAGTACTTATCTTATCAGCAAATCACAGGGCTGCACACAGGCAGGATTTGAAACTGTGGACAATTTGCTTCTAAGGTGCGACATATCGGCAGCACTCAGCAACAGCGCTGATTGCTGGGAGTTTGTTTATGTGGAGTGGGGAAGCTGGAACGTGGGGAGTGTGGGGATGGTGGGGGGAAATGACTGGTTCTCCAGGTGCTGTGTTTGTCGCGTGCTTCGATGGACAAGCAGGGCAGCATATCCACACTCACGTTGCCTGGACGTTGAGGTATGCCCGGGGTGATGGGACCGTTTGGAGCCCGAGAGCCTTGGAAATGTATTTTGGTTTGGAAGGAGTTGTTTGCTGATGGGGTGTGTGATACCTCTGCCATTTCTGTGTGTGAGTGAGTGTCTGTGTCTCAGTGAGTGAGTGTGTGTGTGTCTCAGTGAGTGTGTGTGTGTCTCAGTGAGTGAGTGTGTGTGTGTCTCAGTGAGTGAGTGTGTGTGTGTCTCAGTGAGTGTGTGTGTGTCTCAGTGAGTGAGTGTGTGTGTGTCTCAGTGAGTGAGTGTCTGTGTCTCAGTGAGTGAGTGTCTGTGTCTCAGTGAGTGAGTGTCTGTGTCTCAGTGAGTGAGTGTGTGTGTGTCTCAGTGAGTGAGTGTGTGTGTGTCTCAGTGTGTGTGTGTGTGTCTCAGTGAGTGAGTGTGTGTGTGTCTCAGTGAGTGAGTGTCTGTGTCTCAGTGAGTGAGTGTGTGTGTGTCTCAGTGAGTGAGTGTCTGTGTCTCAGTGAGTGAGTGTGTGTGTGTCTCAGTGAGTGTGTGTGTGTCTCAGTGAGTGAGTGTGTGTGTGTCTCAGTGAGTGAGTGTGTGTGTGTCTCAGTGAGTGAGTGTGTGTGTGTCTCAGTGAGTGAGTGTGTGTCTCAGTGAGTGAGTGTGTGTGTGTCTCAGTGAGTGAGTGTGTGTGTGTCTCAGTGAGTGAGTGTCTGTGTCTCAGTGAGTGAGTGTGTGTGTGTCTCAGTGAGTGAGTGAGTGTGTGTCTCAGTGAGTGAGTGTCTGTGTCTCAGTGAGTGAGTGTGTGTGTGTCTCAGTGAGTGAGTGTCTGTGTCTCAGTGAGTGTGTGTGTGTCTCAGTGAGTGTGTGTGTGTCTCAGTGAGTGAGTGTGTGTGTGTCTCAGTGAGTGAGTGTGTGTGTGTCTCAGTGAGTGAGTGTCTGTGTCTCAGTGAGTGAGTGTGTGTCTCAGTGAGTGAGTGTGTGTGTGTCTCAGTGAGTGTGTGTGTGTCTCAGTGAGTGAGTGTCTGTGTCTCAGTGAGTGAGTGTGTGTGTGTCTCAGTGAGTGAGTGTGTGTCTCAGTGAGTGAGTGTGTGTGTGTCTCAGTGAGTGAGTGTGTGTGTGTCTCAGTGAGTGAGTGTGTGTGTGTCTCAGTGAGTGAGTGTGTGTGTGTCTCAGTGAGTGAGTGTGTGTCTCAGTGAGTGAGTGTGTGTGTCTCAGTGAGTGAGTGTGTGTCTCAGTGAGTGAGTGTGTGTGTGTCTCAGTGAGTGTGTGTGTGTCTCAGTGAGTGAGTGTGTGTGTGTCTCAGTGTGTGAGTGTGTGTGTGTCTCAGTGAGTGAGTGTGTGTGTGTCAGTGAGTGAGTGTGTGTGTGTCTCAGTGAGTGAGTGTGTGTGTGTCTCAGTGAGTGAGTGTGTGTGTGTCTCAGTGAGTGTGTGTGTGTCTCAGTGTGTGAGTGTGTGTGTGTCTCAGTGAGTGTGTGTGTGTGTGTCTCAGTGAGTGTGTGTGTGTCTCAGTGAGTGTGTGTGTGTGTGTCTCAGTGAGTGAGTGAGTGTCTGTGTCTCAGTGAGTGAGTGTGTGTGTGTCTCAGTGAGTGAGTGTGTGTGTGTCTCAGTGAGTGAGTGTCTGTGTCTCAGTGAGTGAGTGTGTGTGTGTCTCAGTGAGTGAGTGTGTGTGTGTCTCAGTGAGTGAGTGTGTGTGTGTCTCAGTGAGTGTGTGTGTGTCTCAGTGAGTGAGTGTCTGTGTCTCAGTGAGTGTGTGTGTGTCTCAGTGAGTGTGTGTGTGTGTCTCAGTGAGTGAGTGTCTGTGTCTCAGTGAGTGAGTGTCTGTGTCTCAGTGAGTGAGTGTGTGTCTCAGTGAGTGAGTGTGTGTGTGTCTCAGTGAGTGTGTGTGTGTCTCAGTGAGTGAGTGTCTGTGTCTCAGTGAGTGAGTGTGTGTGTGTCTCAGTGAGTGAGTGTGTGTCTCAGTGAGTGAGTGTGTGTGTGTCTCAGTGAGTGAGTGTGTGTGTGTCTCAGTGAGTGAGTGTGTCTGTGTCTCAGTGAGTGAGTGTGTGTGTGTCTCAGTGAGTGAGTGTCTGTGTCTCAGTGAGTGAGTGTCTGTGTCTCAGTGAGTGAGTGTCTGTGTCTCAGTGAGTGAGTGTGTGTGTCTCAGTGAGTGTGTGTGTGTGTCTCAGTGTGTGGGTGAACAAGTGTGTGTGTGAGTGAGTGAGTGAATGTGTGTGAGTGTGAGAGCATGTGGGTGTCTGGGTTAGTGTGGGTGAGTGAGTGTGCGAGTGCGTGTGTGTGTCAAAGTGTGTTTGAGAGTGCATGTGTGTGTTTGAGAGTGCATGTGTGTGTGGGAGAGTGCATGCGTATGTGCGAGAGTGCATGCGTATGTGCGAGAGTGCATGCGTATGTGCGAGAGTGCATGCGTATGTGCGAGAGTGCATGCGTATGTGCGGGCGTGCATGCGTATGTGCGCGAGTGCATGCGTATGTGCGAGAGTGCATGCGTATGTGCGAGAGTGCATGCGTATGTGCGGGCGTGCATGCGTATGTGCGGGCGTGCATGCGTATGTGCGAGAGTGCATGCGTATGTGCGAGAGTGCATGCGTATGTGCGAGAGTGCATGCGTATGTGCGAGAGTGCATGCGTATGTGCGGGCGTGCATGCGTATGTGCGAGAGTGCATGCGTATGTGCGAGAGTGCATGCGTATGTGCGGGCGTGCATGCGTATGTGCGGGCGTGCATGCGTATGTGCGAGAGTGCATGCGTATGTGCGAGAGTGCATGCGTATGTGCGCGAGTGCATGCGTATGTGCGAGAGTGCATGCGTATATGCGAGAGTGCATGCGTATGTGCGAGAGTGCATGCGTATGTGCGAGAGTGCATGCGTGTGTGCGAGAGTGCATGCGTGTGTGCGAGAGTGCATGCGTATGTGCGAGAGTGCATGCGTATGTGCGAGAGTGCATGCGTATGTGCGAGTGCATGAGTATGTGCGAGAGTGCATGCGTATGTGCGAGAGTGCATGCGTATGTGCGAGAGTGCATGCGTATGTGCGAGAGTGCATGCGTATGTGCGAGAGTGCATGCGTATGTGCGAGAGTGCATGCGTATGTGCGGGCGTGCATGCGTATGTGCGAGAGTGCATGCGTGTGTGCGAGAGTGCATGCGTATGTGCGAGAGTGCATGCGTATGTGCGAGAGTGCATGCGTATGTGGTAAAGTGCATGCGTATGTGGTAAAGTGCATGCGTATGTGCGAGAGTGCATGTGTGTGTTTGAGAGTGCATGTGTATGTGTGAGAGTGCATGTGTATGTGCGAGAGTGCATGTGTATGTGCGAGAGTGCATGTGTATGTGCGAGAGTGCATGTGTATGTGCGAGTGTATGTGGGAGAGTGCATGTGTATGTGGGAGAGTGCATGTGTGTGCGCGACAGGCCATGTGTGTGCACGACAGTGCATGTGTGTGAGTGAGTATTTGTGTGTGTGTGAGAGTTTATAAGTGTTTTTATTTGCGTGCGTGTATGCATGTTGGCGGGCACGATAGCATCATTTAAGATGCATCTAGACAGGGGCAGCACGGTGGTACAGTGGGTTAGCCCTGCTGCCTCATGGCGCCGAGGTCCCAGGTCGATCCCGGCTCTGGGTCACTGTCCGTGTGGAGTTTGCGCATTCTCCCCGTGTTTGCGTGGGTTTCGCCCCACAACCTAAAAGTGTGCAGGCTAGGTGGATTGGCCACGCTAAAATTGCCCCTTAATTGAAAAAAATGAATTGGGTACTCTGAATTTATTTTTAAAAAGATGCATCTAGACAGATATATGAACGGGCGGGGAACAGAGGGAAGTAGATCCTTGGAAAATAGGCGACAGGTTTAGATAAAGTATCTGGATCGGCGCAGGCTGGGAGGGCCGAAGGGCCTGTTCCTGTGCTGTAATTTTCTTTGTTCTTTGTTCCTGGTGTTGGGGAATGATCCCGGCCAGGTGGTTGAAGTTTCAGTCGGGATTACTTTGGGAATAGCGATCACAATTCCGTAAGTTTTAGAATACTCATGGACAAAGACGAATGGTCCGAAAGGAAGAGTGCTAAACTGAGGAATGGCCAAGTATAACAATATTCGGCAGGAGCTAGGGAATGTGGATTGGGAGCAGCTGTTTAAGGGTAAATCCACATTTGAAATGTGGGAGTATTTAAAGGAAAGTTTGATTAGAGTGCAGGACAGACATGTCCCTGTGAAAATGAGGGATAGAAATGCCAAGATTAGGGAACCATGGATGACGGGTGGAATTGTGAGACTAGCTAAAATGAAAAAGGAAGCATTCATAAGATTGAGGCAACTCAAAACTGATGAAGCTTTGGAAGAATATCGGGAATGTAGGACAAATCTCAAACGCACAATAAAGAGGGCTAAAAGGGGTCATGAAATATCTTTGGCTAACAGGGTTAAGGAAAATCCCAAAGCCTTTTATCCGTATATAAGGAGCAAGAGGGTAACTAGAGAAAGGATTGGCCCACTTAAAGACAAAAGAGGGAATTTATGCGTGGACTCAGAGGAAATGGGAGAGATTCTTAATGAGTACTTTGCATCGGTATTCACCAAGGAGAGGGACATGACAGATATTGAGGTTAGGGATGGATGTTTAAATACTCTAGGTCAAGTCAGCATAAGGAAGGGGGAAGTTTTGGGTATTCTAAAAGACATTAAGGTGGACAAGTCCCCAGGTCCGGATGGGATCTATCCCAGGTTACTGAGGGAAGCGAGGGTTGAAATAGCTGGGACCTTAACATATATCTTTGCAGCATCCTTGAACATGGGTGAGGTCCCGGAGGACTGGAGAATTGCTAATGTTGTCCCTTTGTTTAAGAACGGCAGCAGGGATAATCCAGGGAATTATAGGCCTGTGAGCTTGACATCAATGGTAGGTAAACTGTTGGAGAAGATACTGAGGGATAGGATCTATTCACATTTGGAAGAAAATAGACTTATCAGTGATAGGCAGCATAGTTTTGTGCAGAGAAGGCAATGCCTTACAAACCTAATAGAATTCTTTGAGGAAGTGACAGTTAATTGATGAGGGAAGGGCTGTAGAGGTCATATACATGGACATCAGAAAGGCGTTTGATAAGGTTCCCCATGTTAGGCTGATGGAAAAAGTGAAGTCGTATGGGGTTCAGGGTGCACTAGCTAGATGGATAAAGAACTGGCTGGGCAACAGGAGACAGAGAGTAGTGGTGGAAGGGAGTGTCTCAAAATGGAGAAGGGTGACTAGTGGTGTTCCACAGGGATCCATGCTCGGACCACTGTTGTTTGTGATCTACATAAATGACCTGGAGGACGGTATAGGTGGTCTGATTAGCAAGTTTGCAGATGATACTAAGATTGGTGGAGTTGCAGATAGCGAGGGGGAATACAGAATACAACAAAATATAGATAGATTGGAGAGTTGGGTAGAGAAATGGCAGATCGAGTTCAATCCAGGAAAATGCGAGGTGATGCATTTTGGAAGATCCAATTCAAGAGCGGACTATACGGTCAATAGAAGAGTCCTGGGGAAAATTGATGTACAGAGAGATCTGGGAGTTCAGGTCCATTGTACCCTGAAGGTGGCAACGCAGGTCGATAGAGTGGTCAAGAAGGAATACAGCATGCTTGCCTTCATCGGCCGGAGTATTGAGTACAAGAGTCGGCAGGTCATGTTACAGTTGTATCGGACTTTGGCTCGGCCACATTTGGAATACGGCGTGCAGTTCTGGTCACCACATTAGCAGAAGGATGTGGATGCTTTGGAGAGGGTGCAGAGGAGGTTCACCAGGATGTTGCCTGGTATGGAGGGTGCTAGCTATGAAGAAAGGTTGAGTAGATTAGGAATGTTTTTGTTGGAAAGACAGAGGTTGAGGGGGGACCTGATTGAGGTCTACAAAATTATGAGAGGTATGGATCGGGTGGATAGCAACAAGCTTTTACCAAGAGAGGGGGTGTCAGTTACAAGGGGTCATGATTTCAAGGTGAGAGGGGGAAAGTTTAAGGGAAAGTTTTTTACGCAGAGGGTGGTGGGTGCCTGGAATGCTTTGCCAGCGGGGGTGGTAGAGGCGGGCACGATAGCATCATTTAAGAAGCATCTAGACAGGTATATGAACGGGCGGTGAACAGAGGGAAGTAGATCCTTGGAAAATAGGAGACCGGTTTAGATAAAGGATCTGGATCGGCGCAGGCTGGGAGGGCCGAAGGGCCTGTTCCTGTGCTGTAATTTTCTTTGTTCTTTGTTTTGTATTTTCCAGTTGAGTATTTATCTGCTGAGGTGGCACAGTGGGTTAGCACTGCTGCCTCACGGCGCCGGCATCGATTCTGGCCCCGGGTGACTGTGCAGAGTCTGCACGTTCCCTGTGTCTGCGTGGGTTTCCTCCGGGTGCTCCAATTTCCTCCCACAGTCCAAAGGATGCTCAGGTTAGGCAGATTGTCCATGTTTAATTGCCCCTTAATATCCAACGGTTAGGTGGGGTTACGGAGATAGGGCGGGCAAGTGAGCCTGGGTAGGTGCTCCTTCAGAGGGCCGGTGTCGAGTCGATGGGCCGACTGGCCTCCTTGTGCAGTGCAGGGATTCTCTGATTCTGTGAAGACTGTACATTGAGACTGGGGCAGAGGAAATGATAAGGATCATATTGGGTTTCTATCCGAATAAAAATAAATCATTATAAAAGGTCACAGGGCAGGTGGAGAACACGATGCCTGAGGGACCCAGTATCCTGGCTGTTGTGTTCTGCTGCTTCGGAGAACACGGGCTGCTACTTGATGCAGTCTTAACTAAAGGATGCTCCAGGCTCTGAAATGAGTTCAGCGTGTTTATTGAGCTATTAACACAGTTCTCAAGTGAGTTCGACTCTCTGCTAATCTAACTGTAGTAACTCAGTCTAACTGTACCAGCCTTGCTCTAAGCCACGTGCTGGGGTGTGATGCTGCTGATCAACCCTGTCTAACTCTCTAGATGTCTGTCTGTGGAAAGAGGCTGGGTGTGAGTGCCTCATCTTTTTTATAGTGTTTGTGTCATGCCCCCTTGTGGTGATGCCACCTCGGAGTGTCCTGACTGCTCATTGGTTGTGCCCTATTCTGAGTGTTCATTGGTTGCATGTTTGCATGTCATGACACTGGGATTTATTAATAGTGCCACAAACCCTTTGATCACGGAGAATGGTTCATCTTCAAGGACCAAGAACATTCTCGAAGAATGTGTGTTGTGTCTTTAAACAGACACTGTCCGTCCCTTGAAGGGTTGAGGCAAGGCCTCTGGCCATTGATCTTACCGGCTTATCACACAGACAGACAATGCAGCAGGTTTCAAACGCTGCAAACATCTTGACCCTGGCACGTTTACAACATGGGCCTTTCTGCCTGGAAAACGTTTTAAAAGCTGGTTGGTCGGTTTTCCTTCACCGGGATGTGGGAACACGGACGTTCCAGCTGCTCGGGTAAAGGAGACAGAGCTGGACTACCGTCCGGAGTGAGTGGAGAGTTACTGGAAGCGGCACCAATGTCCCTCTTCATTCTGAACTCCACCGAATGCGGGTTTCCCACAAACTTCACCTGAAAAGTCGTGCGAGAGGTTTTGATTATTCGTCAGACCAGTACCGAGGGAGCAAGTGTGTAACGCTGACACCATCCTAGAAATCCTGCCATCTATGCTTTACCTTTCAACCATTGACTTGTTGGTAGAAATCCTCTATTTTCATTTTTGTGAGTGTGAGTGTGTACGAGAGAGTGTGAGTGTGTAAAAATGTGTGTGAGTGTGTATGACTGTGGTTGAGTGTGTATGACAGTGTGAGTGTGTAAATGTGTGTGTGTGTGTGACTGTGTATGAATGACAGTGTGTGTATAAATATATGTGTGTGTAAATATGTGTGTGAGAGAGTGTGTAAATATGTGTGTGTGTGTGTGTAAATATATGTGAGAGTGTGTATGAGAGTGTGAGTGTGTAAATATATGTGGGTGTGAGAGAGTGTGTAAATATGTGTGTGCGTGTGTATGAGAGTGTGAGTGTGTAAATATATGTGTGTGTATAAGAGAGTATGTAAATATATGTGTGTGTATGACAGAGTATGAGTGTGTAAATATGTGTGTGAGAGAGTGTGTAAATATGTGTGTGTGTATGAGAGTGTGAGTGTGTAAATATATGTGTGTGTATGACAGAGTGTGAGTGTGTAAATGTGTGTGAGAGAGTGTGTAAATATGTGAGAGACAGTGTTTGAGAGTGTGTGAGCGAGTGTAAATATGTTTGTGCATGTTTCAGAGAGTGTGAGTTTAAGAGAGACTGCGGGCGTGATTCTCTGACCCCGCGCTGGGTCGGAGAATCGCCGGGGGCCACGCGAATCATGGCATGCCGCCCTGACGCCGGGACGTGATTCTCCGTGCAATCGGGGCAGGCGTGGTCGGAACGGGGCTGGTTGGGGGCTGCACTACATGGCACCCCCCCGGATGGGCCGAGCGGCCATAAACAAAATCCTGCGGCTCAGAGCATGTTAGAACAGCACCGGCAGGACCTCGGTATTGAAGGGTCCAGGGGCGGCCTGTGGTGGGGGGAGCCTCTGGGGTCTGACCCCGGCAGGGGCCCTCCGATGTGGCCTGGCCCACGATCGGGACCCACCGATTGGCGGGCCGGCCTCTCTATCTTCCGGCCTCCTTTCTTCCGCGCCAGTACTCCTGCGCCATGTTGGGTTGGGGCCGCCGCGGACAAGGGAGACACCGCGAGGGCAGCACGGTGGCCTAGTGGTTAGCACAACCGCCTCACGGCGCTGAGGTCCCAGGTTCGATCCCGGCTCTGGGTCACTGTCCGTGTGGAGTTTGCACATTCTCCCCGTGTCTGCGTGGGTTTCGCCCCCACAACCCTAAAATGTGCAGAGTAGGTGGATTGGCCACGCTAAATTGCCCCTTAATTGGAAAAAATAATTGGGTACTCTAAATTTATAAAAAAAAAAAAAAGGGAGACACCGCGCATGCGCGGAAATCGCGCCTGTGGGACTGCGCATGCGCGGGTTCGCACCGGACCCACTGCGCATGCTCGCATTCCACGACAGGATCAGCAGCTGGAGCGGCGTTTACCGCTGCAATGCCATGATGGCCCACTGGAGGGGCCAGAATTGCTGATCCTGAGGCCGTGTTGACTCCATCGAGAAACGCGACGGCGTTTCCAACAGCGTCCACACTTAGCCTCAGGATCACAGAATCCCACCTAGTGTGTTTGAGTGAGTGTGTGTGTGAGAGTGAATGTATGAGAGAGTCAGTGTGCATGTGAGAGAGTGCGTGTGCGAATGTCATAGAACATAGAACACTACAGCGCAGTACGGGCCCTTCGGCCCTCGATGTTGCGCCGACCTGTGAAACCATCTGAAGCCTATCTGACCTACACTATTCCATTTTCATCCATATGTCTATCCAGTGACCACTTAAATACCCTTAAAGTTGGCGAGTCTACTACTGTTGCAGGCAGGGCGTTCCACACCCCTACTACTCTCTGAGTAAAGAAACTGTCTCTGACATCTGTCCTATATCTCTCACCCCTCAATTTAAAGCTATGTCCCCTCGTGTTGGTCATCACCATCCGAGGAAAAAGACTCTCACTGTCCACCCTATCTAACCCTCTGACTATCTTATATGTCTCTATTAAGTCACCTCTCAGCCTTCTCCTCTCTAACAAAAACAACCTCAATTCCCTGAGCCTTTCCTCGTAAGACCTTCCCTCCATACCAGGCAACATCCTAGTAAATCTCCTCTGAACCCTTTCCAAAGCTTCCACATCCTTCCTATAATGTGGTGACCAGAACTGCACGCAGTACTCCAGGTGTGGCCGCACCAGAGTTATGTACAGCTGCAGCATGACCTTGTGGTTCCGAAACTCAATCCCCCTGCTTATAAAGGCTAGCACACCATATGCCTTCTTAACAGCCCTATTAACCTGGGTGGCAACTTTCAGGGATTTATGTACCTGGATGCCGAGATCTCTCTGTTCATCTACACTACCAAGAATCTTGCCATTAGCCCAGTACTCTGCATTCCTGTTACTCCTTCCAAAGTGAACCACCTCACACTTTTCCGCATTAAACTCCATCTGCCACCTCTCAGCCCAGCTCTGCAGCTTATCTATGTCCCTCTGTATCCTATAACATCCTTCAGCACTATCCACAACTCCACCGACCTTCGTGTCATCTGCAAATTTACTAACCCATCCTTCTACACCCTCTTCCAGGTCATTTATAAAAATGACAAACAGCAGTGGCCCCAAAACAGATCCTTGCGGTACACCACTTGTAACTGAACTCCAGGATGAACATTTGCCATCAACCACCACCCTCTGTCTTCTTTCAGCTAGCCAATTACTGATCCAAACCGCTAAATCACCTTCAATTCCATACTTCCTTATTTTCTGCAATAGCCTACCGTGGGGAACCTTATCAAACGCCTTACTGAAATCCATATACACCACATCAACAGCTTTACCCTGATCCACCTGTTTGGTCACCTTCTCAAAAAACTCAATAAGGTTTGTGAGACATGACCTACCCTTCACAAAACCGTGTTGAGTATCGCTAATCAACTTGTTCTTTTCAAGATGATTATAAACCCTATCTCTTATAACCTTTTCCAACATTTTACCCACAACCGAAGTAAGGCTCACAGGTCTATAATTACCAGGGTTGTCTCTACTCCCCTTCTTGAACAAGGGGACAACATTTGCTATCCTCCAGTCTTCCGGCACTATTCCTGTCGACAAAGACGACATAAAGATCAAGGACAAAGGCTCAGCAATCTCCTCCCTGGCTTCCCAGAGAATCCTAGGATAAATCCCATCTGGCCCAGGGGACTTATCTATTTTGACATTTTCTAAAATTGCTAACACCTCCTCCTTTTGAACCTCAATTCCATCTAGCCTGGTCGACTGAACCTGAGTGTGAGAGTCCCTTTAAGAAATAGGTGTTGGTAAATGGGTATGTATATAAATATCTGTAGTGAGAGTAACTTTAATAAATGAGTGTTTATAGGGCAGCACGGTGGCCTAGTGGTTAGCACAACCGCCTCACGGCGCTGAGGTCCCAGGTTCGATCCCGGCTCTGGGTCACTGTCCGTGTGGAGTTTGCACATTCTCCCCGTGTCTGCGTGGGTTTCGCTCCCACAACCCAAAGATGTGCAGAGTAGGTAGATTGGCCGTGCTAAATTGCCCCTTAATTGGAAAAAATAATTGGGTAATCTAAATTTTTTAAAAAATGAAAAAAAAATTTAAAAATGGGTGTTTATTACTGCAGTGATGTCAGAGAATGGGTGGAGCTGGGCTGTCTGTCCGCTTTTTACTTTTGTTTTAGGCTGTTTGCTGCAGGGTGTGTTTTAGTTTCGTTTTCAGTGTGTGAGAGAGTGTGACTGTGAGTGTGTGTATAAGAGTGTGTGTATAAGAGTGAGTGTGAGAGAGAGAGTTCAGGCGCGGGTTTCTCCGTCCCGCCGCGCCACATTTCGGTTTCACCCCGCCGGCGGGAGTCTCCGTTTCGCTGCCTCGTCAATGGGGTTTCCCATTGTGGGGCAGCCCCAGGCCGTCAGGCTGCCGGCAATAGGGAGCATCCGCCGGCGGCGAATCCCGCCCCAGGAATTTCGAAAGAGTGATTATTATGACATAAACTCCAAACACTGTTTCTGTTTTCAAAACTGAGGAAAGGATACTTCACCCCCGGAGTGAGGACGCTGACCAATGGGTAGCTTTTATGTTAACACAAACTTTAAGTTAAACACAGAATTAACCACATTAACATTAAGAAAACAGCTTTATAATTATCTTTAAACAGTTCTTAAATAAAAGGAAAAACATCAACTTACTCTCCACATCTGCCACCAACTCGCAATACAGTTCAAATGCCACTTATAAATAAAGTTAACAAACAGGTTACTTGCTTACCTGGGCAGATCTTTGGGGAAAGAGAGACCCCTTTTAAGAGCAGATACTATTCTGTCTTGTCAGAACTTTCTGCTCATTCTAACAGCATTGGGCAAAACTGCAAACTGTAGACAGACCTGGCTCCTCCCATCAATTGCATAATCTGTATCTCACTCAGATGTCCCATCACCTGCTTAGTTAAGACGGACTACAACGAGAGACAGACAGAGAGCTTCCCCCATCTCAGTTTTAACAGTAGGGGTACCAAGTACAAGAGCAAGGAGGTTAGGTTGAACTTGTATAAAACACCAGTTCAGCCCCAACTAGAGTATTGCGTCCAGTTCTGGGGACCGCACTTTAAGAAGGATGTGAAGGCTTTAGAGAGAGGGAGAGACAGAGCGGGCATGAGAGGAAGAGAGACAGAGAGCACGAGAGAGTGCGAGAGTAAGACAGAGAATGCGTGAGAGAGGGCACGAGAGAGAGAGAGAGCACGAGAGAGAGAGCAGGGGAGAGAGAGCACGAGATAGAGCTCAAAAGAGAGAAAGCACAAGAGAGAGAGGGAGTATGAAAGAGATAGCAAGAAAAAGAGAGCACGAGAGAGAGAGCACGAGAGAGAGAGCACGAGAGAGAGAGCATGAGAGAGAGCACACGAGAGAGAGAGCATGAGAGAGAGAGGGAGAGCACGAAAGAGCACGAGAGAGAGCGCACGAGAGAGAGAGCGAGAGAGAGAGAGAGCATGAGAGAGAGAGAGCGCATGAGTGAGAGCACACGAAAGAGAGAGCATGAGAGAGAGCATGAGATAGAGCTCAAAAGACAGAGAGCACAAGAGAGAGAGGGAGTATGAAAGAGATAGCAAGAAAGAGAGAGCACGAAAGAGAGCACAAGCGAGAGAGAGCATGAGCGAGAGAGAGAGTACGAGAGAGAGAGCACGAGAGAGAGAGCACGAGAGAGAAAGAGAGCACGAGAGAGAGAGCGCGAGAGAGAGAGCATGAAAGAGAGAGAGAGCACGAGAGAGAGAGAGCACGAGAGAGAGAGCGCGTGAGAAAGAGCACACGAGAGACAGCACGAGAGAGGGAGAGAGCACAAGAGAGAGAGCACACGAGAGAGAGCACGAGAGAGAGAGAGCGAGAGAGAGAGCACGAAAGAGAGAGCGCGAGAGAGAGAGCACGAAAGAGAGAGAGAGCACGAGAGAGGGAGAGAGCACAAGAGAGAAAGAGCGCGTGAGAGAGAGCACGTGAGAGCATGAGAGAGAGAGAAAGCACGAGAGAGCATGAGAGAGAGAGCACGAGAGAGAGCGCGTACGAGAGAGAGCGCGTGCGAGAGAGAGAGCACGAGAGAGAGAGCACAGGAGAGAGAGAGAGCACACGAGAGAGCGCACATGAGAGAGAGAGCACACGAGAGAGAGCACAGGAGAGAGAGAGTGCGAGAGACAGAGCACAAAACAGAGAGAGAGCACGTGAGAGCACAAGAAAGAGAGAGAGAGCACGAGAGTGAGAGAGAGAAAGAGCACGAGAAGGAGAGAGCATGAGAGGGAGAGAGCACGAGAGAGAGAGCATGAGAGGGAGACCACGAGAGAGAGAGCACGAGTGAGAGAGACCACGAGAGAGAGTATGAGTGAGAGCACGAGAGAGAGAGCACGAGGGAGAGAGCACGAGAGAGAGAGAGGGCACGAGGGAGAGAGAGAGCACGAGAGAGAGAGCGCGTGAGAGAGCACACAAGGGAGAGCATGAGAGAGAGCATGAGAGAGAGAGGGAGAGATCACGAAAGAGCACGAGAGAGAGAGAGGGCGAGACAGAGAGCATGAAAGAGAGAGAGAGCACGAGGGAGAGGGCACAAAAGAGCACGAGAGAGGGAGCGTGAGAAAGAGAGCACGAAAGAGAGAGCACGAGAGAGAGAGGGGGAGAGAGCACGAGAGAGAGAGGGGGAGAGAGCACGAGTGAGAGAGCACGAGAGAGAGAGAGCACGAGAGAGAGAGGGAGAGAGCATGAAAGAGCACAAGAGAGAGAGCACACGAGAGAGAGCACACGAGAGAGAGAGAACTTACGAGAGAGAGCACGAGAGAGAGAGCGCGAGAGAGAAAGCACGAAAGAGAGAGGGAGCACGAGAGAGGGAGAGAGAGAGCGCGTGAGAGAGAGAGCGTGTGAGAGAGAGGGAGTATGAAAGAGACAGCAAGAAAGAGAGAGTATTAAAGAGAGAGCACGAAAGGGAGAGCACAAGCGAGAGAGAGCATGAGCAAGAGAGAGAGCACGAGAGAGAGTGCACGAGAGAGAGCACGAGAGAGAGAGAGCAGGAGAGGGAGAGCATGAGAGAGAGCACGAGGGAGAGAGCGCGAGAAAGAGAGCACGAGGGAGAGAGCACGAGAAAGAGAGCACGAAAGAGAGAGAGAGCACGAGAGAGAGAGCGCGTGAGAGAGAGCACACGAGAGAGAGCACACGAGAGAGAGCACACGAGAGAGAGCACACGAGAGAGAGCACACGAGAGAGAGCGCGAGAGAGAGAGCACGAAAGAGAGAGCACGAAAGAAAGAGCACGAAAGAGAGAGAGAGCGCGAGAGAGAGCGAGAGAGCACGAGAGAATGAAAGAGAAAGAGCACGTGAGAGAGAGCACGAAAGAGAGAGAGAGCACAAGAGACATGAGAGAGAGCACGAGAGAGAGAGTGCGTGTGAGACAGAGCACGAGAGAGAACACACAAGAGAGAGCACACGAGAGAGAGAGAGCACGAGAGAGAGTACGAAACAGAGAGAGAGCACGAGAGAGAGTACGAAACAGAGAGAGAGCACGAGAGAGAGAGAGAGCACGAGAGAATGAGAGAGGGGGAGCACGAGAGAGAGAGAGCATGAGAGAGAGCATGAGAGAGAGAGAGCACGAGAGAGAGAGAACACGAGAGAGAGAGAGCACGAGAGAGAGAGAGAGCACGAGAGAGAGAGAGGCACGAGAGAGAGAGCACGAGAGAGAGAGAGCACGAGAGAGAGAGAGCACGAGAGAGTGAGAGCACGAGAGAGTGAGAGCACGAGAGAGTGAGAGCACGAGAGAGTGAGAGCACGAGAGAGTGAGAGCACGAGAGAGAGAGAGAGAGCACGAGAGAGAGAGAGCGCACGAGAAAGAGAGAGAGAGCACAAGAAAGAAAGAACATGGAAAAGAATGACGAGGGCAGTCGCAGGGATGAGATGACTTCTGCTCCATGGACAGAGAACCCGGGACTGTTCCCGGAAGAAGAGAAGGTCGACAGGAGATTTGATCATGAGGGGGCACGGGGGATTCTGGGACAGGGTAGAGAGGAAGAAACTGTTAATTGGCGGGAAGATGGGGAACGGGGGGCGGATACACAATGAAGGTGATCAGAGAAAGGAGCGACGGGGACACGAGGAGAAGGTTTATCGCACGGCGAGTGGTGAGGATATGGAATCTCAATCGCGGCTTTCCAAAGGTGGAATCGGATCAACATCTGATCAGGAAGAACGGGCAGCGACACCAGAGGAGACGGGCAGAATGGCCTCTATCTGCACCGCAACAAAGGGTTTTCTCAGGACAGCGCAGTGTTAAAGAGTCACACTGTACACAGGATCCGGGGAGGTTCCTTAAATGGAATCCACCGTACCCTCACTCTCCTGGAAGGGTTGGGGGTGGAGCCGGGGGGGGGGGGGGGGGGGGGGGGGGGGGGGGGGGGGGGAGTGGAGGTGACAGACACCAGAGACCGTAGGGCACAGAGAATGGCGACAAACTCTTGTTTGCCCTCGCAGGAAAGCGAGACGTCAACTCCGTGATGAGTTCATTCCCTGCACCCTCTTGAGGGTGAGGGGGGGTCAAACGCGAGGCTGACCCCCGACCCCCACATCTGGTCCTCAAAGCCTCAGTTTGACAGAGACTCTGCCGCAGAGCTATTTGGGTACAGGATGGGGGGGGGGTGGCATTTTGCCCCATTGGCCCATGCCAGCTCTCTGTCAGAATAAACCAGTCAGTTCCCCATCCGCCTCCCACCCACCCCGGATCTCAGCGAGTTTAACTCCGTAGAATCCCTCAGGGGCAGAATGAGGCCATTCGGCCCATGGAATTTGCACTCGATCCTCTGAAAGAGCACCGTCCCCAAGCCGACTTACCCCCGCCGACTCACCCCCGCCCAACCCGCACAATGTTGGACTTGTGGGAGGAAACTGGAGCGCCGTAGGAAACCCACGCAGACACAGGAGGGGGGGGGGGGGGGGGGGGGACGGGCAAACCTCACACCGACAGTGAGTGACCCAAAGCCGGATCCGAACCCGGGTCCTTGGCGCTGTGAGCCAGCGGTGCCAACCACTGTGCCACATTTCCGCCATTTTTTTGTGGGGGTTAAGGGTCGACCGCGTTGCAGTGGAGTGGTGGAGTGGCATGTAGGCCAGACTGAGGTAAGGGGGGCTCCAGGGAACCAGACTGGGGCGGGGGCGGCCTGATTACAACGACAATCGATGACCGTTCCATCGGTTGCCGTGCCTGAGGACAAGCTTTGTATTTTGTATTGTGATCGAGCCGCCTCCCTATCGTCTAAACACCTGAAATGTGAATCGCATTTAGAATTGACCAACCGAGGGTGAATCTAGAAGTGTGAGGGGAGGGGAGGGATGGTGGGGGTGTTGGGGGGGGGGGGGGGGGGGGGGTCCCCACTTTAGAAATAAAGGGGGGATTGTCCATTTAGGATGGGGATGAGGAGAAATTTTTCTTTAGGAGCGCTGGGGGTCTCTGCGACTCTGCCTCAAGGAAAATGCTTGAATATTTTTAAGGCGGAGCTCGGTAGATCCGTGTGGGACGCGGTGATCAAGGATCGTCAGGGAGGGGGGGGGGTGCGGTAGACGGGGAGTGTGGAACTCGAAACGCAAATCAGAAGGGCTGAATGGCCTGTTTGCTGTGTGCCGATGGACCTTGCCCGCCTGCCTGATGAGGATTTCACAGAACATAGAAAATACAGCACAGAACAGGCGCCTCGGCCCACGCTGTGCCGATGTAGTTTTGGCCACTTCGCTGGGCGGTGTTGCTTTAAGCAGGCCATGGGGCAGAGGAGGGGAGGGGGGAGCAGGGAGGTCCCGCGGGGCCTGCTGTTTCCTCCTGTCAGGCTGCGCAGCAGCTGATGAAGGAGAGGCGCGGAGCAATGTGAGCAAGTTACGGCAGCTGGGGAGAGGCAGGCCAGTTTCTGCCTCGGCAACGCTGAACGGCAGACCCCCCCCCGGGAGTAGCACCAGAGGGGGGACGAGACGGCAGGGGTGGAGCACCAGACCCTCAGTCAGACAGTAAGAACGGGAATGTGTCCCGGAGCACCCGCATCTCGTTTCGTAAAGTTCTCTGAACGAATCGCCTGTGTGCGCCATTCCGTCTTCTCTGAATTTGAAGCTTTTTGAAAGATTTCACTCCGTCAACTGGAGTTGGGGGTGATTGATTCATAATTCTCAGCAGCCCAGTACCACAGCTCAACGTCACCCTGTTCAGTACTGAGGGAGCCCCGCATTGTCAGAGGGTCAGTGCTGAGGGAGCGCCGCACTGTCGGGAGGGTCAGTGCTGAGGGAGCGCCGCACTGTCGGAGGGTCAGTGCTGAGGGAGTGCCGCACTGTCAGAGGGTCAGTGCTGAGGGAGCGCCGCACTGTCGGAGGGTCAGTGCTGAGGGAGTGCCGCACTGTCGGAGGGTCAGTGCTGAGGGAGCGCCGCACTGTCGGAGGGTCAGTGCTGAGGGAGCGCCACACTGTCAGAGCGTCAGTGCTGAGGGAGCGCCGCACTGTCGGAGGGTCAGTCCTGAGGGAGCGCCGCACTTTCGGAGGGTCAGTGCTGAGGGAGAGCCGCACTGTCGGAGGGTCAGTGCTGAGGGAGCGCCGCACTGTCTGAGGGTCAGTGCTGAGGGAGCACCGCACTGACGGAGGGTCAGTGCTGAGGGAGCGCCGCACTGTCAGAGTGTCAGTGCTGAGGGAGCGCTGCACTGTCGGAGGGTCAGTGCTGAGGGAGTGCTGCACTGTCAGAGGGTCAGTGCTGAGGGAGCGACGCACTGTCGGAGGGTCAGTGCTGAGGCAGCGCCGCACTGTCGGAGGGTCAGTGCTGAGGGAGGGCCGCACTGTCGGAGGGTCAGTGCTGAGGGAGCGCCACACTGTCGGAGGGTCAGTGCTGAGGGAGCGCCGCACTGTCGGAGGGTCAGTGCTGAGGGAGCGCCGCACTGTCGGAGGGTCAGTGCTGAGGGAGAGCCGCACTGTCGGAGGGTCAGTGCTGAGGGAGCGCCGCACTGTCGGAGGGTCAGTGCTGAGGGAGCGCCGCACTGTCGGAGGGTCAGTGCTGAGGCAGCGCCGCACTGTCGGAGGGTCAGTGCTGAGGGAGTGTCGCACTGTCGGAGGGTCAGTGCTGAGGGAGCGCCGCACTGTTGGAGGGTCAGTGCTGAGGGAGCGCCGCACTGTCGGAGGGTCACTGCTGAGCGAGCGACGCACTGTCAGAGGGCCAGTGCTGAGGGAGCGCCGCACTGTCGGAGGGTCAGTGCTGAGCGAGCGCCGCACTGTCGGAGGGTCAGTGCTGAGGGAGTGCCGCACTGTCGGGGGGGGTCAGTGCTGAAGGAGTGCCGCACTGTCGGAGGGTCAGTGCTGAGGGAGCGCCGCACTGTCGGAGGGTCAGTGCTGAGGGAGCCCCGCACTGTTGGAGGGTCAGTGCTGAGGGAGCACCGCACTGTCGGAGGGTCAGTGCTGAGGGAGCGCCGCACTGTCGGAGGGTCAGTGCTGAGGGAGCGACGCACTCAGAGGGCCAGTGCTGAGGGAGCGCCGCACTGTCGGAGGGTCAGTGCTGAGGCAGCGCCGCACTGCCTGAGGGTCAGTGCTGAGGGAACACCCTCCGACCAGCCCCCCTCCGCCCCTCCCCCGGTTGTGAGGAAAGAACCTTCTCGGTCCCTGCCTCCAGCTGTCTAAAAGAAGGGGAGGTGCCACTCGGCCCGTCTTTACTGTACAGGCGCTTTGAGAGAGTCACCTAATTAATCCCACACACTCTCCCCATCCCCACCCCCACCCCCACAACCCACCCCCACCTCCAATTTTCCAGATTCTTCTCTCCCCTGTCAGTATCTCTCCAATTCTTCCTTTCGAGGGTGAATCTCCTCCCGCCACCCACTCCTGGATCACAAGAACCCATCGCATCAAAAATAAAATTCTCCCCGTCTCCCCCCCATCTCCCCCTGGTTCTTCGACCCAGCCAGCATTTGTTGCCCGTCGGAGGTTGCGGGTGAGTTTCCGTTTGGACCGTTTACAGTCTGTCCGTTGAACTCTGGTGTGAAGGATCGGCCTGTTTCCGAGGTTCAGAGTTAACCACGTGAGCAGGGGAGTCCCATGTAGGCCAGACCAGGGGTAGGACGGCAGATTTCCCTCCTTAATGGCGACGCTAGTGAACCAGATGTTTTTTTAATCACAATCAGTGATCGTTTCACGTTCACCGTGACTGAAACCAGCTTTGTAATTCCCGGTTTTATGAACTGAATTGAAGTTCCCACTGGCTGTGGTGGTGAGATTGGAGCCCGTGTTCCCCGCAGCGTTAGCCTGGGCCCTCTGGGTTCTTAGAACATAAAACACACAGTGCAGAAGGAGGCCATTCGGCCCATCGAGTCTGCACCGACCCACCTAAGCCCTCACTTCCATCCTGTCCCAATAACCCCTCCTAACCTTTTTTGGACACTAACGGCAATTTATCACAGCCAATCTACCTAACCTGCACGTCTTTGGACTGTGGGAGGAAACCGGAGCACCCGGAGGAAACCCACGCAGACATGGGGAGAATGTGCAGACTCCGCACAGACCCAGCGGGGAATTGAACCTGGGACCCTGGTGCTGTGAAGCCACAGTGCTATCCAGTTGTGCTACCGTTCATCGTCCAGTGACACCAGCTGTCTCCGGTATATAATCTTTTCTTGCAGGTCTCACTGATTTCGCTGCGTTCTTTGACTGAGGTTGTGTCAGAGACATCGTCAACATCCACCCCCTCCACCCACCGACGCACAGCGGCAGCCGTGTATAATGTCTACAAGATGCATGGCAGCCACTCGCCCAGGGTCCTTCGACAAGCGCCGCCCAAACCCACCTCTACCCCCCCAGAAGGACGAGGGCAGCAGTCGCCATGGGAACACCCACCGCCTGCAAGTTCCCCTCTCCGAGCGCCCCCCCCAACCCCGCCCTACATCCCTGTGTGTGTGAGCGAGTACGTGCCTGCAACGAGTGTGTGCGTGTGTGGGTACCTGCCTGTGTACGAGTGTGTGTGAGTGCAAGTGTGTGTGTGTACAGGTTGTATGAAACTGTGTGTGTGCGAGTGTGTGTGAGACTGTATGTGGGCGCGATTGTGTGTGTGTGTGTGTGATTGTGTGTGCTTGAGCGTGTCTGTGTGCACAAGTATGTGGGTGTGGACGACACTGTGTGTGTGTATGTGAGAATGTGTGGGCGAGTGTATCAGACTGTTTTTGTGTGGCTGCGAGTGTGTGTGTGGGTGCAAGTAAGTGTGTGCGTGAGCGCGAGCAAGTGTGCGTGTGACTGAATGTGCAAGTGCGTGCGTGAGTGTGTGTTTGAAACTGAGTGTGAGAGGGTATGTGTGAGTGTGCTGTGCGAGTGTGTGTGGAAGAGTGAGTGTGTGGAGGGCAGCACGGTGCCTCATGGCGCTGAGGTCCCAGGTTCGAATCCCGGCTCTGGGTCACTGTCTGTGTGGAGTTTGCACATTCTCCCCGTGTCTGCGTGGGTTTCGCCCCCACAACCCAAAGATGTGCAGGGTAGGTGGATTGGCCACGCAATTTAGCCCCTTAATTGGAAAAAATGAATTGGGTACTCTAAATTTATAAAGAACAAGAGTGCGTGTGTGTGAGAGAGGGAGTGTGTGAGAGAGTGTGTGTGATTGAGAGGAGAGAGAGAGAAACACTCTGTGTAAGATTGAGAGTGAGAGTGAGTGTGTGAGTGTGAGAGAGGGAGAGTGTGTGTGAGATTGAGTGAGAGTGAGTGTGTGAATGTGAGAGAGGGAGAGTGTGTGTGAGATTGAGAGTGAGTGTAAGTGAGAGAGATTGAGTCTGTGTGTGTGAAAGTGAGTGAGAGTGTGTGTGTGTGTGAGTGCATGTGTGTGAGAGGGAGTGTGTGAGAGAGCGTGTGTGAGTGAGAGAGAGTGTGGGTGAGAGAGAGACAGAGAGAGACTGTGTGTAAGATTGAGAGTGAGTGTGAGAGAGATTGAGTGTGTGTGTGTGAGAGGGAGTGTGTGAGAGAGTGTGTGAGTGAGAGACAGTGTGGGTGAGAGAGAGACAGAGCGAGACTGTGTATGATTGAGAGTGAGTGTGTGAGTGAGAGAGATTGAATGTGTGAGAGTGTGTGTGTGAGAGAGGGCGAGTGTGAAGGAAACACTGTGTGTGAGATTGAGAGTGAGTGTAAGTGAGAGAGAGTGTGTGAGTGTGAGAGAGATTGAGTGTGTGTGTGAGAGAGATTGAGTGTGTGTGTGAAAGTGAGTGAGAATGTGTGAGAGTGTGAGAGCGAGAGAGTGTGAGAGAGTGTGAGAGCGAGTGTGTGTGAGTGAGAGAATGTGAGTGAGAGTGAGTGAGAGTGAGTGAGAGTGTGTGAGAGGGAGTGTGTGTGAGAGAGTGTGTGTGTGTGAGAGAGAGAGAATGAGTGAGTGTGTGAGAGAGAGTGTGTGAGAGAGGGAGTGTGAGAGTGTGTGTGTGAGAGAGAGTGTGTGTGTGAGAGAGAGAGCGAGGGAGTGTGGGTGTGAGACAGAGTGTGAGTGAGGGAGAGTGTGAGAGAGAGAGATGGGGTGAGTGAGAGAGTATGTGTGAGATTGAATGTGTGTGTGAGTGAGAGAATGTGAGTGAGGGAGAGTGTGTGAGAGAGGGTGTGTGAGAGAGGGTGTGTGAGTGTGTGAGATTGAGATGGGGTGAGTGAGAGAGTATGTGTGAAATTAAGTGTGAGAGAGAGTGTGTGTGAGATTGTGTGTGAGTGAGAGAGTGTGTGTGAGTGAGAGAGTGTGTGAGTGAGAGAGTGTGTGTGAGTGAGATTGAGTGTGTGAGAGTGTGTGAGAGAGTGTGTGTGTGAGATTGAGTGTGTGAGATTGAGTGTGTGAGATTGAGTGTGTGAGATTGAGTGTGTGAGGGAGAGTGTGTGTGAGAGAGTGTGTGTGAGTGAGAGTGTGTGTGAGTGAGAGTGTGAGGGAGAGTGTGTGTGAGAGAGTGTGTGTGAGTGAGAGTGTGTGTGAGTGAGAGTGTGTGTGAGTGAGAGTGTGTGTGAGTGAGGGTGTGTGAGAGAGATGGGGTGAGTGAGAGATGGGGTGAGTGAGAGAGTGTGTATGTGTGAGAGTGTGTGTGAGTGAGAGTGTGTGTGTGAGAGTGTGTGTGTGTGAGAGTGTGTGTGAGGGAGAGTGCGTGAGATTGAGATGGGGTGAGTGAGAGAGTGTGTGTGAGATTAAGTGTGTGTGTGAGGGAGAGTGTGAGTGAGAGAGTGTGTGTGAGATTGAGTGTGAGAGAGTGTGTGAGAGAGATGGGGTGAGTGAGAGAGAGTGTGTGAGAGAGAGTGTGTGTGAGAGAGTGTGTGAGAGAGTGTGAGTGAGAGAGTGTGTGTGAGTGAGAGTGTGTGTGTGTGAGAGTGTGTGTGAGAGAGAGAGTGTGTGTGAGAGAGAGAGTGTGTGTGAGAGAGAGAGTGTGTGAGAGAGAGTGTGAGAGTGTGTGTGAGAGAGAGTGTGAGTGAGAGAGTGTGTGTGTGTGAGGGAGAGTGCGTGAGATTGAGATGGGGTGAGTGAGAGAGTG
>NC_052166.1:6942916-6964613 GCF_902713615.1 Scyliorhinus canicula
CTCTAGGAGCAATCGCTCTCTCTCTCTAGGACCAATCTCTCTAGGATCAATCTCTCTCCCTCTAGGATCAATCTCTCTCTCGCTTTCTAGGATCAATCTCTCTCTCTCTTTCTAGGATCAATCTCTCTCTCTCTTTCTAGGATCAATCTCTCTCTCTCTAGGATCAATCTCTCACTCTCTCTCTAGGATCAATCTCTCTCTCTCTCTAGGATCAATCTCTCTCTCTCTCTCTCTAGGATCAATCTCTCTCTCTCTCTCTAGGATCAATCTCTCTCTCTCGCTCGGATCAATATCTCTCTCTCTCGGATCAATCTTTCTCTCTCCAGGATCAATCTCTCTCTCTCTAGGATCAATCTCTCTCTCTCTCGGAGCAATCTCTCTCTCTCGGAGCAATCTCTCTCTCTCTAGGAGCAATCTCTCTCTCTAGGAGCAATCTCTCTCTCTAGGAGCAATCTCTCTCTCTCTAGGAGCAATCTCTCTCTCTAGGAGCAATCTCTCTCTCTAGGAGCAATCTCTCTCTCTGGGAGCAATCTCTCTCTCTCTAGGAGCAATCTCTCTCTCTCTCTAGGAGCAATCTCTCTCTCTCTAGGAGCAATCTCTCTCTCTCTAGGAGCAATCTCTCTCTCTCTAGGAGCAATCTCTCTCTCTCGGAGCAATCTCTCTCTCTCTAGGAGCAATCTCTCTCTCTAGGAGCAATCTCTCTCTCTCTAGGAGCAATCTCTCTCTCTCTCTCTAGGAGCAATCTCTCTCTCTCTCTAGGAGCAATCTCTCTCTCTCTCTCTCTAGGAGCAATCTCTCTCTCTCTCTCTAGGAGCAATCTCTCTCTCTCTCTCTAGGAGCAATCTCTCTCTCTCTCTCTAGGAGCAATCTCTCTCTCTCTCTAGGATCAATCTCTCTCTCTCTCTCTAGGAGCAATCTCTCTCTCTCTAGGAGCAATCTCTCTCTCTAGGAGCAATCTCTCTCTCTCTAGGAGCAATCTCTCTCTCTAGGAGCAATCTCTCTCTCTCTAGGAGCAATCTCTCTCTCTAGGATCAATCTCTCTCTCTAGGAGCAATCTCTCTCTCTAGGAGCAATCTCTCTCTCTAGGAGCAATCTCTCTCTAGGAGCAATCTCTCTCTCTCTAGGAGCAATCTCTCTCTCTAGGAGCAATCTCTCTCTCTCTAGGAGCAATCTCTCTCTCTCTCTCTAGGAGCAATCTCTCTCTCTCTAGGAGCAATCTCTCTCTCTCTCTCTAGGAGCAATCTCTCTCTTTCTCTCTAGGAGCAATCTCTCTCTCTCTAGGAGCAATCTCTCTCTCTCTCTAGGAGCAATCTCTCTCTCTCTCTAGGAGCAATCTCTCTCTCTCTCTAGGATCAATCTCTCTCTCTCTCTCTAGGAGCAATCTCTCTCTCTCTCTAGGAGCAATCTCTCTCTCTCTCTAGGATCAATCTCTCTCTCTCTCTCTCTCTCTCTCTAGGAGCAATCTCTCTCTCTAGGAGCAATCTCTCTCTCTAGGAGCAATCTCTCTCTCTAGGAGCAATCTCTCTCTCTAGGAGCAATCTCTCTCTCTCTAGGAGCAATCTCTCTCTCTGGGAGCAATCTCTCTCTCTGGGAGCAATCTCTCTCTCTCTAGGAGCAATCTCTCTCTCTCTAGGATCGATCAATCTCTCTCGGAGCAATCTTTCTCTCTCTAGGATCGATCAATCTCTCTCGGAGCAATCTCTCTCTCTCTAGGAGCAATCTCTCTCGCTCTCGGAGCAATCTCTCTCTCTCTCGGAGCAATCTCTCTCTCTCTAGGAGCAATCTCTCTCTCTCTCTAGGAGCAATCTCTCTCTCTCTCTGGGAGCAATCTCTCTCTCTAGGAGCAATCTCTCTCTCTGGGAGCAATCTCTCTCTCTCTAGGAGCAATCTCTCTCTCTCTCTAGGAGCAATCTCTCTCTCTCTAGGAGCAATCTCTCTCTCTCTAGGAGCAATCTCTCTCTCTCTAGGAGCAATCTCTCTCTCTCGGAGCAATCTCTCTCTCTCTAGGAGCAATCTCTCTCTCTAGGAGCAATCTCTCTCTCTCTAGGAGCAATCTCTCTCTCTCTCTAGGAGCAATCTCTCTCTCTCTCTAGGAGCAATCTCTCTCTCTCTCTCTCTCTAGGAGCAATCTCTCTCTCTCTCTCTAGGAGCAATCTCTCTCTCTCTCTCTAGGAGCAATCTCTCTCTCTCTCTCTAGGAGCAATCTCTCTCTCTCTCTAGGAGCAATCTCTCTCTCTCTCTAGGATCAATCTCTCTCTCTCTCTAGGAGCAATCTCTCTCTCTCTAGGAGCAATCTCCTCTCTTAGGAGCAATCTCTCTCTCTCTAGGAGCAATCTCTCTCTCTAGGAGCAATCTCTCTCTCTCTAGGAGCAATCTCTCTCTCTAGGATCAATCTCTCTCTCTAGGAGCAATCTCTCTCTCTAGGAGCAATCTCTCTCTCTAGGAGCAATCTCTCTCTCTAGGAGCAATCTCTCTCTCTAGGAGCAATCTCTCTCTCTCTAGGAGCAATCTCTCTCTCGAGGAGCAATCTCTCTCTCTCTAGGAGCAATCTCTCTCTCTCTCTCTAGGAGCAATCTCTCTCTCTCTCTAGGAGCAATCTCTCTCTCTCTCTCTAGGAGCAATCTCTCTCTCTCTCTCTAGGAGCAATCTCTCTCTCTCTCTCTAGGAGCAATCTCTCTCTCTCTCTAGGAGCAATCTCTCTCTCTCTCTAGGAGCAATCTCTCTCTCTCTCTAGGAGCAATCTCTCTCTCTCTCTAGGAGCAATCTCTCTCTCTCTCTCTAGGATCAATCTCTCTCTCTCTCTCTAGGAGCAATCTCTCTCTCTCTCTAGGAGCAATCTCTCTCTCTCTCTAGGATCAATCTCTCTCTCTCTCTCTCTAGGAGCAATCTCTCTCTCTAGGAGCAATCTCTCTCTCTCTAGGAGCAATCTCTCTCTCTAGGAGCAATCTCTCTCTCTAGGAGCAATCTCTCTCTCTCTAGGAGCAATCTCTCTCTCTGGGAGCAATCTCTCTCTCTGGGAGCAATCTCTCTCTCTCTAGGAGCAATCTCTCTCTCTCTAGGATCGATCAATCTCTCTCGGAGCAATCTCTCTCTCTCTAGGAGCAATCTCTCTCGCTCTCGGAGCAATCTCTCTCGCTCTCGGAGCAATCTCTCTCTCTCTAGGAGCAATCTCTCTCTCTCTAGGAGCAATCTCTCTCTCTCTCTAGGAGCAATCTCTCTCTCTCTCTGGGAGCAATCTCTCTCTCTAGGAGCAATCTCTCTCTCTCTCTCTAGGAGCAATCTCTCTCTCTCTAGGAGCAATCTCTCTCTCTCTCTCTAGGAGCAATCTCTCTCTCTAGGAGCAATCTCTCTCTCTCTCTCTAGGATCAATCTCTCTCTCCCTCTCGGATCAATCTCTCTCTCTCCGATCAATCTCTCCCTCTCGGATCAATCACTCTCTCTGGGAGCAATCTCTCTCTCTCTAGGAGCAATCTCTCTCTCTAGGAGCAATCTCTCTCTCTCTAGGAGCAATCTCTCTCTCTAGGAGCAATCTCTCTCTCTCTAGGATCAATCTCTCTCTCTCTAGGATCAATCTCTCTCTCTCTCTCTAGGAGCAATCTCTTCTCTCTCTAGGAGCAATCTCTCTCTCTCTCTCTAGGAGCAATCTCTCTCTCTCTCTCTAGGAGCAATCTCTCTCTCTCTCTCTAGGATCAATCTCTCTCTCCCTCTCGGATCAATCTCTCTCTCTCCGATCAATCTCTCCCTCTCGGATCAATCACTCTCTCTGGGAGCAATCTCTCTCTCTCTAGGAGCAATCTCTCTCTCTCCGATCAATCTCTCCCTCTCGGATCAATCACTCTCTCTGGGAGCAATCTCTCTCTCTCTAGGATCGATCAATCTCTCTCGGAGCAATCTTTCTCTCTCTAGGATCGATCAATCTCTCTCGGAGCAATCTCTCTCTCTAGGAGCAATCTCTCTCGCTCTCGGAGCAATCTCTCTCTCTCTCGGAGCAATCTCTCTCTCTCTAGGAGCAATCTCTCTCTCTCTCTAGGAGCAATCTCTCTCTCTCTAGGAGCAATCTCTCTCTCTCTCTGGGAGCAATCTCTCTCTCTAGGAGCAATCTCTCTCTCTCTCTAGGAGCAATCTCTCTCTCTCTAGGAGCAATCTCTCTCTCTCTCTCTAGGAGCAATCTCTCTCTCTAGGCATCTCTCTCTCTCTAGGATCAATCTCTCTCTCCCTCTCGGATCAATCTCTCTCTCTCCGATCAATCTCTCCCTCTCAGATCAATCACTCTCTCTGGGAGCAATCTCTCTCTCTCTAGGAGCAATCTCTCTCTCTAGGAGCAATCTCTCTCTCTAGGAGCAATCTCTCTCTCTCTAGGAGCAATCTCTCTCTCTAGGAGCAATCTCTCTCTCTCTAGGATCAATCTCTCTCTCTCTAGGATCAATCTCTCTCTCTCTCTCTAGGAGCAATCTCTTCTCTCTCTAGGAGCAATCTCTCTCTCTCTCTCTAGGAGCAATCTCTCTCTCTCTCTCTAGGAGCAATCTCTCTCTCTCTCTCTAGGATCAATCTCTCTCTCCCTCTCGGATCAATCTCTCTCTCTCCGATCAATCTCTCCCTCTCGGATCAATCACTCTCTCTGGGAGCAATCTCTCTCTCTCTAGGAGCAATCTCTCTCTCTCCGATCAATCTCTCCCTCTCGGATCAATCACTCTCTCTGGGAGCAATCTCTCTCTCTCTAGGAGCAATCTCTCTCTCTCGGAGCAATCTCTCTCTCTCTAGGAGCAATCTCTCTCTCTCCGATCAATCTCTCCCTCTCGGATCAATCACTCTCTCTGGGAGCAATCTCTCTCTCTCTAGGAGCAATCTCTCTCTCTCCGATCAATCTCTCCCTCTCGGATCAATCACTCTCTCTGGGAGCAATCTCTCTCTCTCTCTAGGAGCAATCTCTCTCTCTCTAGGAGCAATCTCTCTCTCTCTCTAGGAGCAATCTCTCTCTCTCTCTAGGAGCAATCTCTCTCTCTAGGATCAATCTCTCTCTCTAGGAGCAATCTCTCTCTCTCTAGGATCGATCAATCTCTCTAGGAGCAATCTGTCTCTCTCTAGGATCAATCTCTCTCTCTCTAGGAGCAATCTCTCTCTCTCTAGGATCAATCTCTCTCTCTCTCGGATCAATCTCTCTCTCTCTAGGAGCAATCTTTCTCTCGGATCAACCTCTCTCTCTCTCAGATCAATCTCTCTCTCTGTCTCTAGGATCAATCTCTCTCTCTCTCTCTAGGAGCAATCTCTTCTCTCTCTAGGAGCAATCTCTCTCTCTCTCTAGGAGCAATCTCTCTCTCTCTCTCTAGGAGCAATCTCTCTCTCTCTAGGAGCAATCTCTCTCTCTCTCTCTAGGAGCAATCTCTCTCTCTCTCTCTCTAGGATCAATCTCTCTCTCCCTCTCGGATCAATCTCTCTCTCTCCGATCAATCTCTCCCTCTCGGATCAATCACTCTCTCTGGGAGCAATCTCTCTCTCTCTAGGAGCAATCTCTCTCTCTCCGATCAATCTCTCCCTCTCGGATCAATCACTCTCTCTGGGAGCAATCTCTCTCTCTCTAGGAGCAATCTCTCTCTCTCGGAGCAATCTCTCTCTCTCTAGGAGCAATCTCTCTCTCTCCGATCAATCTCTCCCTCTCGGATCAATCACTCTCTCTGGGAGCAATCTCTCTCTCCCTAGGAGCAATCTCTCTCTCTCCGATCAATCTCTCCCTCTCAGATCAATCACTCTCTCTGGGAGCAATCTCTCTCTCTCTCTAGGAGCAATCTCTCTCTCTCTAGGAGCAATCTCTCTCTCTCTAGGAGCAATCTCTCTCTCTCTCTCTAGGAGCAATCTCTCTCTCTCTAGGAGCAATCTCTCTCTCTCTAGGAGCAATCTCTCTCTCTAGGATCAATCTCTCTCTCTAGGAGCAATCTCTCTCTCTCTAGGATCGATCAATCTCTCTAGGAGCAATCTCTCTCTCTCTAGGATCAATCTCTCTCTCTCTAGGAGCAATCTCTCTCTCTCTCTAGGATCAATCTCTCTCTCTCTCGGATCAATCTCTCTCTCTCTAGGAGCAATCTTTCTCTCGGATCAACCTCTCTCTCTCTCTCAGATCAATCTCTCTCTCTGTCTCTAGGATCAATCTCTCTCTCTCTCTAGGATCAATCTCTCTCTCTCTCTAGGATCAATCTCTCTCTCTCTTTCTAGGATCAATCTCTCTCTCTCTCTCTAGGATCAATCTCTCTCAGATCAATCTCTCTCTCTGTCTCTAGGATTAATCTCTCTCTCCCTAGAATCAATTTCTCTCTCTCTCTTGGATCAATCTCTCTTGAATGAATCCCTCTATCTCCATAGCTTTCTCTAAAGGATATATCTGTCTCTTTCAGATCTATCTCACTGTAGGAAGTGTCTTGATGTATTGCATATCTGTTTTCTGAAATGATATCTCTTGCTAAAGAATCTCTCTTTTGCTCAAATGGATACCTACCTCGCTGTGCAGGCTCTCCCGTCTCCAGGGGACTGGTATAGGAGCTTGCTCGAGGATATGTATGATATCTTTCCATGATTTCTATCACTCTATAGGATACGTAAATAGATTCTTGGTACATATATAGGATACCTTTGTCGAATATCTCTCTCTCTCTCTATACATAGAGAGAGAGATCCTATAGAGAGATGTCCTATAGACATTAAAGTTTTATTTATATATATATATAAATAAAACTTTAATGTCTATAGGACATCTCTCTATAGGATCTCTCTCTGGCGGTTCTGTCTCTATGGGATACCTCTGCAGGATCTCTCTCTGTCTATGGGATCCCTCTCTGTAGGATTCCTCTATATGATCTCTCTCAGCGGGATCTCTCTCTGTCTATGGGATCCCTCTCTGTAGGATTCCTCTATATGATCTCTCTCAGCAGGATCCCTCTCTGTAGGATTCCTCTATATGATCTCTCTCAGCAGGATCCCTCTCTGTAGGATTCCTCTATATGATCTCTCTCAGCGGGATCTCTCTCTGTCTATGGGATCCCTCTCTGTAGGATTCCTCTATATGATCTCTCTCAGCAGGATCCCTCTCTGTAGGATTCCTCTATATGATCTCTCTCAGCGGGATCCCTCTCTGTAGGATTCCTCTATGTGATCTCTCTGTGGGATCTCTCTATAATAAATACATAATCTTTATTGTCAGAAGTAGGTTTACATTCCCACTGCAATGAAGTTACTGTGATAGCTCTACATGATCCCTCTCTGCAGGATCTCTCTGTCTCTATGGGAACCCTCTCTATAGGATACCTCTATAGGATGTCTCTCTGTGGGATCTCCCCTCCATGTAGCACATACCTATACAATATATGTGTAGGTTGATATTAACTCACCGAAACGCCCCCAGTCGGCATTATCCAGTGAGTCCATCACCGAATAGAATTCACACATGATGCTGGAGGGCAGCTTGTAGAGAAACTGCTGCTCCGGGCTGCCCCACTCCGGCTCCGGGCTCCCCCACTCGGACATCCTCCTCAGCTGCTCCCAGGCCGGCGGCCGAGTCCACGCTGACCTGTCCAAGGGGCGGGGCCTCCCCTCCTGCTGTCCCATTGGTCAGCTCATTCGCCCGTTCCTCTCCCTGATTGGCCGCGCCGGCTCCTCTCCCTGATTGGCCGCGCATGTACCTTTCCCTGATTGGCCACTCCGGTTCCTCTCCCTGATTGGCCGCGCCCTCGCTCCTCTCTGATTGGGCCGCACCCGCAGCCTCGGTGTCTGATTGGCTGCCCCCTCCCCCCCTCTACCATTGGCTGAGAGTGCCTCCGTTTACCCTCCTCTGACTGGTGCAGCCAGCCGCCGTTCATGCGCAGCCTTGGAGTCTCATTGGCTGGCCCGCCCCGATTGCGCGCGCAGCAGAGTAGACCCCGCCCTCCCTTCAACTCGCGATTGGTCCAGCTCGCCGCTTCTCCATCCTCCCATTGGCTGACCTTCCTCCCCCTCCCGACCTGGACTCCGATTGGTGGCAGCGACCCGTCAATCAAATTCACGTGGGTCGACTGGCCGCGCCCTCTGCCCGCCATTCTGATTGGACGAAGAGAGTTAAAGGGGTGGCCCCGTTTCAGATTGGCTCAGCGGCCTGTCAATCAATCTGCCCCTTGATCAACAATTGTTCCTCTTTTGGTGTGAAGTGGAAGTGAAGAAAATGATGTTTGTCACTTTTTATTTCATTTTCCCTACATTGTTATCAAAATAAATTGATTCCTATTCTTAAAGTCACAAAAAAACCCTTGTTTCCAGAGGGAGGCCCCAACAGCCGCCATTTTGGAGCCTTGTTGACCTTAACCTGGGGTGGGGGGGGCGAGGGGTACAGATAACAGGGCAGAATGGAAAAGAACAAGGCTTTGCTACTCCCACGGTACTTTTCGAGGCGGTTTTCCCTACCTGCCGGTCACTAAGTGAGAAGAGCAGCGACCCAATTTTCAGGCAGGAAGCTCCTGCCACGAGATAATGGCTTCGATCGCACGTACGAACGTACGGATTGGGGGGGGGGGGGGGGGGGGGCAGGAGTAGGCAGCTCAGAACTGTTGTGTTTGGTCCCTTTTACCTTTCGATGAACTCACCAAACATTTTGATCAGTCCAACCAAGATCCTTTTATTGTGTCTTACACAGTGGGATGGCAATCTGATACAGAGCAGGTTATCATGGAGTCTTGCTACTCCTCTGGAACGTAACTTCTGACCTGTTACATGTACACCTTATTACTCTCTACCTCGTGTTATTCTGGAGATGGCCAGATGAACCTCTCTTTATATACAGGTCCCCAGGTCACACAATCTTGGTCTTGACACCTCATGGTGTGTCTGTACCATCACCACTGGTTGACGGTCTCACAGCATCCAACTGTGATATGGCCCATAGGCATATCACCGCAGGAACCCCCCCCCCCCCCACCCCCCCCCCCACCCTTCAAAACCCCTCAACCTCGTGCCTGCTTCTCCCCTCCCCAACCCCGCCGCTTTGTGCCCGCTCTTCCCCACACCCAGGCGACCTACCCCATGACCCCCGCAACCTTGGGCCTTCCTCCCCCCTCCTGTTCAGTATCGGCTAATGTAACATGGGGCCTCAACTCCGCATTCCCGCCAACTCCCCTCCCACCCCCTCATCATAGCTGATCCAACTGGGGCCTCAACTCCGCATTTAATAAAATAATAATAATCGCTTATTGTCACAAGTAAGCTTCAATGAAGGTACTGTGGAAAGCCCCTAGTCGCCACATTCTGGCGCCTGTTCAGGGAGGCCGGTACGGGAATCAAACCCGCGCTGCTGGCATTGATTGGCATTACAAGCCAGCTGTTTAGCCCACTGTGCTAAACCAGCCCCTATATAATTAAGGGGACGGGGTCGTGCTAATGTGACTCATAATCCAGAGAACCAGGGTGATGGTCTGGGGACCCGGGTTCGTATCCCACCACAACAGATCGCAAAATTTAAATTGTTTTTAAAAACGGAATGGGGGTCGTGAAACCATTTTGTAGATTTAAAGGGATTTGCCAAAGAGGCGAATGCGGCGCAATAAAAAAAGGCCTTTGTCCCACGGCGAGCCATTCGGAGTCTGGAAGGCATGCCTGGAAGTGTGCTGGAAGCCGATTCAATCAAGGCATTCGAGAGGGCATGAGATGATTACCTGAATGGAAACAATGGTGCAGGGGTACGGGGAAAGGGTAGGAGAATGGCACCAACCCAAGATGCCCGCTTGGCGAACCAGCGCACACACGGTGGGCCGACTTCTGCACCGTATCAGTTCTATGAGTCCTGCCTTCCCCCCGTCTCTATTCAATAAAACCACGATGTGGAGATGCCGGTGTTGGACTGGGGTGAGCACAGTAAGAAGTCTTACAACACCCGGTTAAAGTCCAACAGGTTTGTTTCAAATCACTAGCTTTCGGATAAAACCATGGCTGATCTAACTGTGGCACATTCCCCCTCCTCACTCCCTGATTCGTGTGATAAATGTTGGATTTTCAGATGTATCATAAGTACTTGGTGCAGTAAGGGTTAAAAGCCTGGGTTGCAGTGTGTGTAACCACTGCAGTCATGGAACAAAGAACAATACAGCACAGGAACAGGCCCTTCGGCCCTCCAAGCCTGTACTGGTCACGATACCAACCTTTGCCAAAACCCTCAGCACTTCCTTGTGCCGTATCCCTCCATACCCATCCTATCCATGTGTTTGTCAAGATTTCTTTTGAACACCATTAATGTAACTGCCACAACCTCCCCTGGCAAAGCATTCCAGGCACTCACCACCCATGTTTTAAAGCAGTGCAGACCTGTCTGAGAACAAGAGGGAGCTGAAACAAGCTGAGAAACAGCATCTGAAGACATACAGCCAGAGTTTCTGCATGGGTCTGACAGGGGTCAGATCTTGTCTTCAAAGCAGTAACAACAGATCTCTCTTTCTCAAAGGACATTCTCTGTAAAGCAAGTATTCCACTGCGCCATTGGTGGTTACAGCTGAGTTTCTTTTGTTTAAGTGGGAATAAAGATAGCAGTTAAGTATTCACTGTATTGATTAGCATTGTATAAGGGGTCATTGTTACTATTTTCTGGTGTGATGTTGAAGATTTTAACACTGTGGTGTAATAAAGTTTGTTTGAATAAACCCTATCCCCGTATCTTTGTGAAATCACTCCTGGAGCGAAGTATCCTTTGCTCACACTCTTACAAAATTGAAATTAAATATTGGGGTTTCTGTCCTGTGTCGGAGCTGCTGTTGGGGTCCGATCTGGGATTGTAATACTCCCACATGAGGTGGGGTGGGGGGCGGTGGGTGAAACAGCCTCTCTGCATTCATCGCCCCCCCCCCCCCCCGCCCGAGAATCTGATCTGTTTCAATAAGTTCCCCAAAATTCCCATCCGGTCCAACGCTTTCCTCGTCAGACAAACCCCCTTCATCCCATTAATCAGCCAGGGTGAACCTTCTCTGAATGCATTTATATTCTTTCTTAAATAAAGAGTCCCAAACTGTACACAGATCACCAGCGTCCCAGACGGCCACAGGCTGCTTTCTCCTTTGAGGGTGGGAGCTGACTGGTGGTGATTTAACCCGAGGATGACCACACCTCAGGTGAGGGGCAAGGCCTTCATGAATAACCTCAGCCGGTGCGGGGAATTGAACCCGCGCTGCTGGCCTCGCTCTGCATCACGAACCAGCTGTCCAGCCAACTGAGCTAAACCAGCCCCCCAATACTTACTTCCCAGTGCAACTGCTTTTATATTCCATTCCATGCACACCAACATTCCATTTCTTTCATTCCATTGTCTGTAACAGTGATGTGGATGGAGAGATTAATATTTCAAGGACACCAGGGGCAAGTTGTTTTTCAAATGTATTCTTTGCGGGATAAGACCATAAGACATAGGAGTGGAAGTAAGGCCATTCGGCCCATCGAGTCCACTCCGCCATTCAATCATGGCTGATGGGCATTTCAACTCCACCTACCAGCATTCTCCCCGTAGCCCTTAATTCCTCGCGACATCAAGAATTTATCTATCTCTGCCTTGAAGCCATTTAGCGTCCCGGCCTCCACTGCACTCCGCGGCAATGAATTCCACAGGCCCACCACTCTCTGGCTGAAGAAATGTCTCCGCGTTTCTGTTCTGAATTTACCCCCTCTAATTCTAAGGCTGTGCCCACGGGTCCTCGTCTCCTCGCCTAACGGAAACAGTTTCTTTGCGTCCACCCTTTCTAAGCCATGTATTATCTTGTAAGTTTCTATTAGATCTCCCCTGGTTATCGATGTGGTTATCGCTGGTGAAGCCAGCTTTTGTTGCTCAGCTTTAACCAGCTCGAGTCACAGAGTTTTTTTACAGCACAGAAAGAGGCCCTTCGGCCCACAGAGTCTGGGTTGGCCCATCAAGCACCCTGTCTAACCAGCCTCTCTTCATAGCTGAAACGCTCCACCCCAGGCAACATCCTGGTAAATCTCCTCTGCACCCCCTCCAGTGCAATCCCGTCCTTCCTATAGTGTGGAGCTCATTGTCTTACTGGACCACATTGCCGTGGTTGACTCTGAAATGCCCTCTGAAGTGGCCTAGCAAGCCACCCAGTGAATCCAACCGTTACAAAGTCTACAAAAGGGAAGGAAACCGGACGGACTACCCGGCAT
The DNA here is from genome assembly GCF_902713615.1 of Scyliorhinus canicula. Taxonomy (NCBI): domain Eukaryota; kingdom Metazoa; phylum Chordata; class Chondrichthyes; order Carcharhiniformes; family Scyliorhinidae; genus Scyliorhinus; species Scyliorhinus canicula. Next base: position 6,955,067 of record NC_052166.1, read on the forward strand.
CGAGCTAGGCACTGGAAACAACAATGGCACACTCAGGGCTATCAATGCTGCGACGTCCTCCTTACTAACATCTGGGGGCTTGTGTCAAAGTTGGGAGAGCTGTCTCACAGACTAGTCAAGCAACAGCCTGGCATGGTCTTACTCACAGAATCATACCTTACAGCCAATATCCCAGACAGCACCATGGGTATGTCGTGTCTCACCAGCAGGACAGACCCAGCAGAAGTTGGTGGCGCCACAGTGGTAGACAGTTGGCAGGGGGTTGCCCTGGGAGTCCTCAACATCAACTCTGGACCCCATGAAGTCCATGATTTGGGCAGCAGGGTAGCATGGTGGTTAGCATAAATGCTTCACAGCTCCAGGGTCCCAGGTTCGATTCCTGGCTGGGTCACTGTCTGTGTGGAGTCTGCACGTCCTCCCCCTGTGTGCGTGGGTTTCCTCCGGGTGCTCCGGTTTCCTCCCACAGTCCAAAGATGTGCGGGTTAGGTGGATTGGCCATGCTAAATTGCCCGTAGTGTCCTAATAAAAGTAAGGTTAAGGGGGGGGGGTTGTTGGGTTACGGGTATAGGGTGGATACGTGGGTTTGAGTAGGGTGATCATTGCTCGGCACAACATTGAGGGCCGAAGGGCCTGTTCTGTGCTGTACTGTTCTATGTTCTATGTTCTAAGTCTCATAGTTTCAGGTCAAACATGGGCAAAGAAACCGCCTGCTGATCACCACGTATCGGCCACCCAGCTGATGAATAGGTTACCCCTCCATGTTCAACACCATTTGGAGGAAGAGCTGAGGGTGGCAAGGGCGCAGAATACACTCTAGGTGGGGGACGTCACTAAGAGCGGCTCGGTAGCACCACCACAGACCGATCTGGCCGGGTCTAAAAGGACACAGCTGCTAGACTGGGACTGCAGCAGGAGGTGAGGAACCAACAAGAGGGAAAAACATACTTGACCTCATCCTCACCAACCTGCCTGCTGCAGATGCATCCGTCCATGGCAGTTTTGGTAGGACTGACCACCTTACAGTCCTTGTGGAGATGAAGTCCGACTTCACATTGAGGATACCCTCCATGTTGTGTGGCACTACCACCCTGCTAAATGGGATAGACTTCGAACAGATCTAGCAACTCAAGACTGGGAATCCATGAGGTGCTGTTGGCCATCAGCAGCAGCAGAATTGTACTCAATCACAATCTGTAACCTCATGGCCCTGCATATCCCCCACTCTACCATCACCACCAAGCCAGGGGATCAACCCTAGATCAATGATGAGTGCAGGAGGGCATTCTAGGCATACCGAAAAATGAGGTGTCAACCTGGCGAAGATTTGACACAGGACTACTTGTGTGCCAACAGCAAGTGATAGAAAGAGCTAAGCGATCCCACACCAACGGATCAGATCTATGTTCTGCAGTCCTGCTGTATCCAGCCGTGAGTGGTGATGGACAATTAATCAACTCACTGGAGGAGGAGGCTCCAGAAATATCCCCATCCTCAATGATGGAGGAATCCAAAACATCTGTGCAAAAGGCAAGTCTGAGACCTTCGCAATAATCTTCAGCCAGAAGTGCCGAGTGGATGATCCATCTCGGCTTTGTCCGGAGGTCCCCGGCATCACAGATGTCAGTCTTCAGTCAATTCGATTCACTCCACATAATATCAAGAAACGGCTGAAGGCACTGGATACGGCAAAGGCTCTGGGCCCTGACAATATTCCGGCAACAGCACTGAAGACTTGTGCCCCTAGCCAAGCTGTCCCAGTACAGCTACAACACTGGCATCTATCCAGCAATGTGGAAAATTGCCCAGGTGTGTCCTTATAAAGGACATTATAAAAGACAAATCCAAGCCATCCACTTACAGCCCCATGAGTCTATTCTCAATCATCAGTAAAATGTTGGGTGGAGTCATACCCGGCACAAAGGAAGGTGGTTGTGGTGGTTGGAGGTCAATCATCTCAGCTCCAGGACATCACTGCAGGAGTTCCTCAGGGTAGTGTCCTGGGCCCAACCATCTTCAGCTGCTTCATCAATGACCTCCCTTCCATCATCAGGTCAGACGTGGAGATGTTTGCGGATGACTGCACAATGTTCAGCACCATTCGCAACTCCTCAGATACTGAAGCAGTCAGTGTCCAAATGCAGCAAGACCTGGGCAATATCCAGGCTCGAGCTGATAAGTGGCAAGTTACATTCATGCCACACAAGTGCCAGACAATAACCATCTCCAACAAGAAAGAACCTAACCATCGCCCCTTGACATTCACTGGCATTATCATCACTGAATCTCCCCACTATCAACATCCTGGGGGTTACCATTGATCAGATACTCAACTGGGCCCATCCATATAAATACTGTGGCTACCAGAGCAGGTCAGAGGCTGGGAATCCTGCGGAGAGTAACTCACCTCCTGACTGCCCAAAGTCTTCCACTATCTACAGGGCACAAGACAGGAGTGTGATGGAATATTCTCCCACTTGTCTGGATGAGAGCAGCTCCAACACTCAAGACAAAAGGACAAAGCAGCCCACTTGATTTCTCCCCCTTCCGCAAACATTCACCACCAACGATCAGTGGCAGCCATGTGACCCATCGACAGGATGCACTGGAACAACTCACCAAGGTTCCTTCGGCAGCACCTTCCAAACCCAAGATCACCACCATCTAGAAGCACAAGAGCAGCTGATACCTGGGAACCCCGCCACTTAGAAGCTCCCCTCCAAGTCACTCACCATCCCAACTTGGAAATATATGGGCCGTTCCTTCACTGTCACTGGGTCAAAATCCTGAAATTCCCTCCCTAACAGCGCTCTGGGTGTACCTACACCATACGGGGACTGCAGCGGTTCAAGATGGCGGCTCACCCACCACCTTCTCACGGGGCAATTAGGGAGGGGCAGCAAATGCTGGCCTAACCAGTGAGGTTTTCTGAGTGACAATCGATGATAGTTTCACGATCACGAGCTTTATAATTCCACATTTGTATTAATTTCAACGTCCACGAGGCACTCGCATGTTTATTGCAAAGGGAATAGAATATAAAGGTAGAATATAAAGGTAGGGATGTTGCCACCAATGGTGGTCCCTCTCCCCCACCTCCCACTGGCCGTGGGTTTGCCGGCGGTGGAGGATGTGAACGATGGGGAAACCCATTGACAGTGGTGGGGCAGGAAGATCCCGCTTCTACCTCCGTTGCAAAACACAGAAAATCCCACTCCTCCTCCAGGGCACGGGTTTGGTCTCCTTATTTACGCTGTGCCACAACAGAAAACATTTCTCCAGCTTAACTCAGCCAGCTTTGTTTTGACAGCCAACTTCATTCCCTCCACACAGTTTAATATGTTTTCTAATATTCTTTATTCTCACAAGTCGGCTTAAATTAACACCGCAATGAATTTACTGTGAAAAGCACCCAGTCGCCACACTCTGGCGCCAGTTCGGGTACACGAGGGAGAATTCAGTCTGTCCAATTTACCTACCAGCACGTCTTTTGGGATTTGTGGGAAGAAGCCGGAGCACCCGGAGGAAATACACACAGACACAAGGAGAACGTGCAGTCTCCGCACAGGCAGTCACCCAAGCCGGGAATCGAACCTGGGACTCTGGCACTGTGAAGCAGCTAACCACTGTGCTTCGAATATCCCTCTCAGGTTCCACAGGCCAAGGAGGATACAAGGAGAATTGCACGTAGCTGCGCAGACTGCGTCAGCGTGAATTCTCTTCAGCCCGTCACGCAGCAGATGCTGTAACAGACACCGGAAGCGACGGAGAGGATGTAGTACTTCTGGCGACCACCTCCCCCGCCCCCGGCCTTCCTCTCTGAGGCCCTGTTGGCTGCTCGCCGTGAATCATGTTGAATGAATGCTGGCCGCCTGCCAACGCAGATTGTTTACTCCTAAAGCACTGATATGGCAGTCGAATGTGTTCCCCTCCTCCAGCCGTCTGCTCAATCACTTGTAGGAGCACAGAATATTTGAGTGTATTTAGAGGCGGTGGAGGGGGGGGGGGGGGGGGGGGGGGGGGGGGACATCCATCTCCTGAAAGAGGATAAGAGGATATGGACAGACTTGGGTGGGCATGAACATGGCGAGTGAGATATAATGTGGATAAATGTGAGCTGATCCACTTTGCGAGGAGGAACAGACATAATAATAATAAGAATCGTCGATTGTCACAAGTAGGCTTCAAATGAAGTTACTGTGAAAAGCCCCTAGTCACCACATTCCACCGCCTGTTCGGGGAGGCTGGTGCGGGACATGCAGAGTATTTCCTAAATAGTGAGAGATTAGGAAGTGTAGATATACAAAGGGAGCAGGGTGACCTTGTCCATGAGTCACTGAAGGCGAGGCGGCAGGTCCAGCGAGCTGTTAGCAAGGCTCATGGAAGGTTAGTCTTTATCGCGATAGGATTTGAGTACAGGAGGAGTGAGGACTTGCTTCAATTGTATTGGAGCTTGGTTAGACCCCACCTGGAGTACTGAACACAGTTTTCATCCCCTTGCCTCAGAAAGGAGATTATTGTCATAGGGAGCGCGACGAAGGTTCACCAGACCTGTTCTGGGGACTGTCTGAGGAAGAGAGAGCGGGGCAAACTGGGCCTGTATTCTCCAGAGATTCGAAGAGTGAGAGGTGATCTCATTGAAACCTACGAGATATTTAAAGATACAGACGGGGTGGATACCACTAAGATGTTTCTCTTGGTCGGGGGAGTCGAGATTCAGGGATCACCATGTAAAAATGAGGAGGTTGGCAGCTCCTGTCTGTGGTTCCCAGGAAGTGTCACGCTCAGAGCGAGTGTGTGTGGGAGCAGGGTATCCAACTGCGGCAGACATCGCGGCCGCGTTCGATCCTCGCGTCGCTGCGCCAGTCTCTGCAAAACGGGCAGGTTGCCCATAATTTTCTTTCTCCTTGTGTCACCCGGGGGTGGGGAGGGTGAGTGGGCAGGGGGGGGGGGGGGGGGGGGGGGCAGGTCAGATGCCGTCTCCTTGCTGCTGCAGCAATGGGCCTCAGCAGGGTCCTGGGGTGGGTTAGGGGAAAGCAGTGGCACAGGTGGTAACATCACCGGACTGCTAATCCAGAGAACCGGGATGGGTTCGAATCCCACCATGGCACCCAGTAGAATTTAAATTCGATTCATTATAAAGCTCACGGTGACTGTGAAACGGTCGTCGGCTGTTGTAAAAACCCATCTGATTCACGAACGTCCCATTTAGAGAGGGAAATCTGCCGTCCTCACCCCGGCCTGGCCAACATGCAAATCCAGACCCCACATGGGGCGGAGGTGAGCGCAGTGACCATTAATAAGGAGAAGGTTCTGGGGAAACTGAAAGGTCTGAAGGTGGATGTCATCTGGACCGGATGGACTACACCCCAGGGTCCTAAAAGAGATAGCTGAGGCAATTGTGGAGGCATTAGTGATGATCTTTCAGGAACCACTAGAGGCAGGAAGGGTCCCAGAGGACTGGAAAGCGGCTAATGTAACACCACTGTTTAAGAAAGGAGGGAGGAGGCAGAAGATGGGAAATTATAGGCCGGTTAGCCTGACTTTGGTCATTGGTAAGATTTTAGAGTCTGTTATTAAAGATGAGATCGCGGAGTACTTGGAAGTGCATGGTAAAATAGGACTGAGTCAGCACGGCTTCGTCAAGGGGAGGTCGTGTCTGACAAATCTGTTAGAGTTCTTTGAGGAGGTAACAAGGAAGTTAGACAAAGGAGAACCAGTGGACGTGATTTATTTAGATTTCCAGAAGGCCTTTGACAAGGTGCCGCATAGGAGACTGTTAAATAAGTTAAAAGCCCATGGTGTTAAGGGTAAGATCCTGGCATGGATAGAGGATAGGCTGACTGGCAGAAGGCAGAGAGTGGGGATAAAGGGGTCTTTTTCAGGATGGCAGCCGGTGACTAGTGGTGTGCCTCAGGGGTCTCTGCTGGGACCACAACTTTTCACAGTATACATTAATGATCTGGAAGAAGGTACTGAAGGCATTGTTGGTAAGTTTGCAGATGATACATAGATCTGTAGAGGGATAGGTAGTATTGAGGAAGCAAGGGGGCTGCAGAAGGATTTGGACAAGCTAGGAGAGTGGGCAATGAAGTGGCAAATGAAATACAATGTGGAAAAATGTGAGGTTCTGCACTTTGGAAGGAGGAATTTAGGCATAGACTATTTTCTAAATGGGGAAATGCTTCAGAAAGCAGAAGCACAAAGGGACTTGGGAGTCCTTGTTCACGATTCTCTTAAAGTTAATGTGCAGGTTCAGTGGGCAGTTAAGAAGGCAAATGCAATGTTAGCATTCATGTCAAGAGGGCTAGAATACAAGACCAGGGGTGTACTTCTGAGGCTGTATAAGGCTCATTTGGAGTATTGTGAGCTGTTTTGGACCCTGTATCTAAGGATGTGCTGACCATGGACAGGGTCCAGAGGAGGTTCACAAGAATGATCCCTGGAATTAAGAACTTGTCGTATGAGAAACGGTTGAGGACTCTGGGTCTGTAATTGTTGGAGTCTAGAAAGATGAGAGGGGATCTTATTGAAACGTACAGGATACTGCGAGGCCTGGATAGAGTGGACATGGAGAGGATGTTTAGCTCAGGGCTAAACCGCTGGCTTTGAAAGCAGACCAAGCAGGCCAGCAGCATGGTTCAATTCCTGTACCAGCCTCCCCGAACAGGTGCCGGAATATGGCGACTAGGGGCTTTTCACAGTAACTTAATTGAAGCCTACTCGTGACAGTAGGCGATTTTCATTTCATTTCACTTGTAGGAAAAACTAGAACCAGAGGACACCATCTCAGACTAAAGGGACGATCCTTTAAAACAGAGATGAGGATTATCATAGATTATCATAGAATTTACAGTGCACAAGGAGGCCATTCGGCCCATCGAGTCTGCACCGGCTCTTGGAAAGAGCACCCTACCCAAGGTCAACCTATCCCCATAACCGAGTAACTCCACCCAACACTAAGGGCAATTTATCATGGCCGATCCACCTAACCTGCACATCTTTGGACTGTGGGAGGAAACCGGAGCACCCGGAGGAAACCCACGCACACACGGGGAGGATGTGCAGACTCCGCATCGACAGTGATCCAAGCCGGAATCAAACCTGGGACCCTGGAGCTGTGAAGCAATTGTGCTATCCACAATAGCACAATATGGATAGATAGGTTCTTGATTAATAAGGGGATCAGGGGTTACGGGAGAAGGCAGAATGGGGATGAGAAAATAAAAGCCATGATCGAATGGCGGAGAAGACTCGATGGGCTGAGTGGCCTAATTTTGCTCCTATGTCTTATGGTCAAGTTGATAGAGGCACCCTACCCATTGTAGTCCGCCACCCTGAAAAAAAAGAGGGAATAAACAGGTGTCAGGGAGGCCCAACCCCGCTCCCTATGGCGCTGGGGTCCTTTAGCTCCACCTGATGCCACAGATAACATTCCCGTTTTATGTCTCATCCTGGAAGGCAGCAGCCTCGACAGTGTAGCGCTCCCTCAACGCTGCGTTCGCACCAGCTCCGGATTATGTGCTCGAGCGAACCCATGACCTGATGAGTTGAGGGAAGGGTGAGCAAGAGAGTGACCACCATGCCAAGGCAGACAAGTTGAATTCAATTGATCTCGGGTGTTTTTTATGGAACGACACTAGCGGCTGGAACCATGAGGGGGAGCTCTGTTGAAACCGAACCAGTTCAGCGCTCGTCAAGCCGAGTTTGGGCATGGAGCGTCAGGAGTAAGGGGGGACCCTGGGCAGCACGGTGGTTACTGCTTCGCACTGCTGCCTCACGACGCCAAGGACCCGGGTTCGATCCCGGCCCGGGGTCGGGGATGGGGGGGGGGGGTGATCCGGTCACCGCCAGAGTGCTGTTGGCGGGAGCTGGCTGTGATTAAACTGGCTGCACGTTGATGGCTCCTTGTGGAACATCCTGAGGGGGTGAACAGCACCTGGGAGATGGTGGCATCACTGTGTTGTTGCTGGGCTACTAATCCAGAGATTGAGGGTGGGTAATGGCCTGGAGATTCGAATCGCACCCCCCCGCCAGTCCCTGGAACAGTTCGATCGGATCACCTGTTAGCCTTCGAAATTGTGGAGAAAACATGCCCCATGTGTGTAATGTATCCTCCGAAGCCAAAATATTACTAAATGGATTAAAGCAAATTACTGCGGATGCTGGAATCTGAAACCAAAGAGAAAATGCTGGAAAATCTCAGCAGGTCTGGCAGCATCTGCAGGGAGAGAAAAGAGCTAACGTTTCGAGTCCAGGTGACCAGCTTTGACAAAGACTCGAAACGTGGGGGGGGGTTGTTGGGTTACGGGTATAGGGTGGATACGTGGGTTTGAGTAGGGTGATCGTTGCTCGGCACAACATCGAGGGCCGAAGGGCCTGTTCTGTGCTGTACTGTTCTATGTTAGCTCTTTTCTCTCCCTACGGATGCTGTCAGAGCTGCTGAGATTTTCCAGCATTTTCTCTTCGATATCTTTTACTAAGGTGCGCTGCCCAGATCTGCTCCGCGGTACACCGAATGGGGTCCAATCAGGGTTTTGTAAAGCTGCAGCAGATCTTCCGCGTCCTTGTACAATTAATTAGACAGCTCGGTTACCATAGGCAGCGCGGGTCTGATGGGCCGAATGGTCTCTGTCCTGCGATCTGGGAGCGGAGATGATGGTTGCTGACTTCCCACCAACACACAACTGAAAGAGGAGCAGAAGACAGCAAAAGTAACAAAGGCAGCTAAATCTTCTTTTGTGTTTCTATTTTTTTTAATAAATATGTCGCAGGGGTTCCATGTCACATGTACACATTCAAACAAGTCGGTAATTGAAATGACACAAATTTCCTCGTACTTTTCAAAATGTATTGTTGCGTTTTCTGCTAGTTCAGTGCTTTTCCCCTCCTTGTTCTTCAGTTAATTCAACGAACCCAGGGGCTGGTTTAGCTCACTCGGCTAAATCGCTGGCTTTTAAAGCAGACCAAGCAGGCCAGCAGCGCGGTTCGATTCCTGTACCAGCCTCCCCGGACAGGCGCCGGAATGTGGCGACCAGGGGCTTTTCACAGTAACTTCATTGAAGCCTACTCGTGACAATAAGCGATTTTCATTTCATTTTTAAAAATCGAACCTTTTTACAAAATGTATTATTTTGTATTATATATTATTTACCTTAAATAAATCAAAACCTTTCCTGCATTAAGCTTTCTGACAACCAGAAGTACCTCAGACCCATATGCAAAATAAAAAAAGATTTGGGAGGTCGGGGGGGGGGGGGGGGGGGGGGGGAGAGAGAGAGAGAGAGAGAGAGAGAGAGGCTTTTAAATCTACCTGCCTAAAAAAATGTTTTTGGTTAAAAAAAATCCTCTACTTGGAAGGGGGGAGGGGGTGGTGGTGGTGGTGACTACTGCCAGCTGTTAACGTTGTTCTGGGAAAGCATCAGATAGTCAAGGGACAATTGCGCAGCTTAATTTTTTAAAAAATATACATTTAGCGTAGCCAATTCATTTTTTTCCATTTAAGGGCCAATTTAGCATGGCCAATCCACCTAGCCTGAACATCTTTGGG
>NC_052166.1:6965113-7062074 GCF_902713615.1 Scyliorhinus canicula
CCACACCTATAGAGTGGACCGTGTGCTCCCCATACCACAATCTAGTCAAAAGTTGTGGGTCAGGTGAACTCCATGATACACTTTGGGGTTCTCTAAACCCTGGCCCATAACAAATTTTAAAATAATACATGTGTCAGGATGAGACAACGTGATAGCCGATGCATTATCATGAATGTGACGAAAAGAAGCAGTTTCAATGGAGGAAGAAGTAAAATGGACTATGTTATTGTAAATGTTTGCGTGTTTTGTTTTGTTAAAAAAAGTATATTTACTGTCAATACTTCTTAAAGGAAAGTGAAAAGGTGAAAAATGAAACCATCTTGAAGATGATGTTTTTTTTTCTTGGAGGGTGGTGTCATGGGAGCGTACCTTTAAGAAATGGGTGTTTATCAAATAGCTGCACTGATGTCATTGTGTGGGTGGAGCTGGGTTGTTACTCTGGCTTTTAGTTTCATTTTGAGCTGGAAGCTATTTGCGGCTTTATGTTTTACTTTCGTTTTAGGCAGTTGAAAGCTGAATTCAGACAAGGTTTATTTTGTCTCGCTCTGTAAAAGGTGCCCAGATCACTTGATAATTTAAAAGTGCTAACTGTCTTGTGTAAAGAATGTATACCTACTGCTCTGTTAAAAAGGATGTTTGGCTTATGGATGTTGTTAGGAAAGTTATTAAGGGTTACATACAGAGTACTGTATCTGTAGGTTGCATTTGTGTTGGTAGTTGATAAAATGTTTACTGTGTGTTTATAGTGTGTTAACTGAACTCATAGAATAAACATGGTTTTGTTTAAAAATACTTAAGGTTTCTGTTGTATCACACCTGGAAAGCAGGCCCTTGTGCTCCTCATATCCAAAATCTATTAAAAGTTGTGGGTCAGGTAAACTCCATGATATACTTTAGAGTTTTCTAAACCCTGGCCCATAACACAAAAGGGGTGGAGGGAGAGAATGAGGGAGGTCAGAGGGGAGAGCGTGAGGGGTGGAATGGATAGTGAGGGGGCAGAGGGGAAAGAACGAGGGGGGAGGGGCAGAGGGGAGAGTACAAGAGGAGACGGTGTGATTGGAGTGATAGGGGGTGGAGGGGAGAGCGCACGGGCAGAGGAGTGAGAGTGGGGAGCAGACCAAGGGGAGAGAAATGCAAGGGGCAGGAGGGGACAAAGAGTGAGGGGAATGGACTGAGAGCGAGAGGGGCGGAGAGCAAGAGGGGCAGAGGGGAGGGAGTGTGAGAGGGGAAGGAGGGAGGAGCGTGAGTGGAAGGAAAGGAGAGAGGGATAGCGAGACGAGCAAAAGGATAGAGAGAGAGAGAGAGAGAGCGCACAGAAGGACGGGAGTGAGAGAGCAGAAAGACGGACGAAGGCAGAGAGAGGAAGAACAGGAGAGAGAGAGGACGGAGGGAGAGAGAGAGAGGAAGGAGGGGAGATATGGAGAGGGAGAGAGGAAGGACAGTGAGAGGGAAAGAGGGAAGGACAGTAGAGAGATAGAGGAAGGGCTGGAGAGAGAGAGGGAGGGAGAGAGAGAGCGAGAAAAAGAAAGGACAGGAGAGAGAGAATATTTTGCAAAAGAGTAAAAGAGGATGGACGGGCTCGTTCGAAAGGGACAGTGAGAGAGAGAGAGCGGAAGGACAGGAGAGAGAGAGGACGGAGAGGGAGAAAGAGAGGAAGGACGGAGACAGAGAGGAAGTTCACGATAGAGTGAGAGAGAGAAAGGAGAGTGATCTTGAGGGAAATAGGAAGAGCAGAGTGAGAGGGAGAGAGTGGAAGGACGGGAGAGAGAGAGAGATGAAGGACGGAGAGAGAGTAAGGACGGAGAGAGAGTAAGGAAGGAGAGAGAGTAAGGACAGAGAGAGAGTAAGGATGGAGAGAGAATAAGGACGGAGAGAGAAAAGATGAAGAGAGAGAAAGGACGGAGAGAGAAAGGACGGAGAGAGAAAGGACGGAGAGAGGAAGGACGGAGAGAGGAAGGAAAGGGGGAGAGGGTGGAGAGAGAGGAAGGACGGAGAGGAAGGACGGAGAGGAAGAGAGGATGGAGTGGGGGGGGAGGGGAAGGAGAGAGGAACGACGGACAGAGAGGAAGGACGGAGAGAGGAGGATAGAGAGAGAGGAAGGACGGACAGAGAGGAAGGATGGAAGGGAGAGACAGAGGACAGACGTGTTGGAGACAGAGGAAAAACAAGAGAGTTTGAGAGTGGAAAAATGGGAGAAGGACAGATGGGTAAGAAATACTCAGTGGGAGTGGTAGTGACCAACTTGGGGGAAATAGTGGAAACAGTGATGTTCGAGAATTTTGCCAAGTGATCCCTCTTTGCCAACATTGAGTGTGACTAAGAAAGGGGGAGTTAATGGATGAAATAAGATTTTCTAAAGTGTTGGCACATGTGGGCGTAACTGGAAATGCCAACAAGCAACTTCCCATCCAGCAGCTATTGGCCAACATTTTTCTTTGCACTCGAATAGAGGAATCAGGAAGCCAAACCATGTGGGGGTTTGAACAGAGCCCCTTCAGCAACATAGAGGGTGAAGGAGTTATTTCAACCGTGCCTAATTCTCCTGACTCACAGTCTGAATGCAGCTAACAAGAGAACATTCTTAATGTCAACATTCTCAGCATTGAGTGTCAACAGCAAACACTCACGTCGGATGAAGCTTCCCTCTCTGTCGGGCACAGTTGGACCTGAGCCTCAGGAAAATCATCCTCCAAATTTACTTTCCACACCAGCCCCTCGTTTTGATATCACATTACAGAGAGCCTTGCGTATAGGGATCGCCACCCATTATGTGGTTGGGCGTAGGCCGCGCCAAACCCATTGCATTGGGTACAGGACAGTAAGTGGTCATCAATTGGCCGAGGATCGATTGGACAGGAAGGGCATTGACCTGGCCGATGAATCTAATTGGGGATTTTCTTGATGGAAGTGGGGTGCCAGGGAGGGGTGGGGGTTGCAGGAAGATGGCATTGGAGGCAGTCCAGAAAACGTTCATGAGGTTGTTCCCGGGTATGGAGGGATTTTCTCATGAGAGGTTGAGTAGGTTGGGCCTGTACTCAGAGAGTTTAGAAGAATGTGAGGAGACCTTTATTGAGCCAAATAGGATTCTCGGCAGGATTGACCTACATGCTGAGAGATTGGTAGACGCGAAGAGGTTGCTGCCCCCTTGTGGGAGAGTTGAGGACCAGAGGGCAGCATCTCAGAGTCAGAGATGAGATGGAAGTTCTTCTCTCAGAGGGGAGTGAACCTGTGGAATTCTTTACCGCAGAGAGCTGTAGAGTGTGTTTACCGCAGAGAGCCGTTAAGTGTGTTCAAGGCCGAGAGAGACACATTTTTAATCATTGAGGGATCGAGGGGAGAAGGCAGGTAAGTGGAGTTGAGAATTATCATATTAGATCAGTCATGATAAGGGCAGCACGGTAGCATTGTGGATAGCACAATTGCTTCACAGCTCCAGGGTCCCAGATTTCCGGCTTGGGTCACTGTCTATGCGGAGTCTGCATATCCTCCCCGTGTGTGCGTGGGTTTCCTCCAGGTGCTCCGGTTTCCTCCCACAGTCCAAAGTTGTGCAGGTTAGGTGGATTGGCTATGATAAATTGCCCTTAGTGTCCAGAATTGCCCTTAGTGTTGGGTGGGGTTACTGGGTTATGGGGATAGGGTGGAGTTGTTGACCTTGGGTAGGGTGCTCTTTCCAAGAGCCGGTGCAGACTCGATTGGCTGAATGGCCTCCTTCTACACAGTAAATTCTATGATTCTATGATCTCATTGAATGGTGGAGCAGACTTGATGAGCTGAACGGCCGACTTCTGCTCCTATGTCCGAGGGTGGAAAGCAACTCCAATTATCTGGTGGGGTTGGTGGTTAGAGGGGGGGAGAGAATCAGGATAAGATGACTAACAGGTCAAAGAAACCTTTCAAAGCAGGGTTAGACGTTTGGTCATTGATGGCGAGACTGGAACAGTACTGCGTCAACCACACACTTGCGGTTCGGCTCGCTGCCTACTGGGGGGCACAAGTTCTGAGAACTTTGCTGGCCCACCAATTGGGAAGCAGTGGGCTGGCAAGTTGAGAAAACCGCAGATCGGGTGTATGGTTCCAAGGGGATGTCCATATTCAGGTGTGGAAAGTGCCCAGACCTCCTGACACTCAATCCTTCCCTCAGGTAAGACTGGAGCTTTGAGGGATTTTATGCGTGAAATCATAGCCCTCTTCCTGATGTTACACCTCCCACTTCTGCAGTCATGCCTGGGCATGTGGCACAACCACCCCAGTTGGGAAAGTCCCATTCAGTTCGCCCCCCCCCCCCCCCCCCCCCCCCCCAATGTAGGTCAGGTGAACTCCATAATATACTTTGGTGTTTTCTAAACCCTGGCCTGTAACAAAAGGCAAAAGGCCTGCAGTCACATCTGCACTTTGGGTGCTTCAGAACTGGAGCAGGGTGATTATTCTATCAGCGCACGTACTTGAAAACCAAGCTATGAGCCGGTGATCAAGGCTGAGTTGTGTGTGGGGGGGGGGGGGGGGGGGGGGGGGGGTGATTCTGGTCACTTGGGTGCCTTGCGATTTTTTGGGCACTTGCTCTCTTTCCTCCCTCCTCACAGATTGTCAGTTTATAGGGAGACGGGTGGCGTAGTGGTTACATCACAGGACTAGTAACCTAGAGGCACAATTCTGTGGGGGAATACGGGTTTGAATCCCACCACGGCAGCCGGTGAGAATTTCAATTCAATGAATAAAATCTGGAATTATAAAGCTCAATTCAGTTATGGTGACTGAAATTATCGATTGTTGTTAAAGAAAAAAAATCTGGTTTGCTAATGTCCCTTTTAGGGAGGGAAATCTTCCCTCCTACACGGTCGGGCCTATACGAGACTCCAAACCCCACACCCTACACAGCAATGTGGTTTTAACCGCCCCTCGGAAATGACCCCAGCGAGACACTTGGTTCAAGGGCAATTAGGTGTGGGCAACAAATGCTGGCCTTGCCCAGCGACACCCCACATTCCCATGAAAGAATGGGAGTTTAAAAAACATCGCCCTCTGTGTTATCCATGGGCTAATCACACTCTGCTAAATTACTTTCTCCCTATCCTCTCCATCAGTTTCATTTCAGATCAGTGGTAAAGTCACACACACACACACGCATGGGGATATTCCACACAATGTTTCGAAAGAGTAAAGCCCCAGCGATTGACAGAGAATTGTGGCAGGCGAACAATTGGGGCACTCCAGCAGGGCTGCCAGACCCCTCCTGCGGTAGGAGCAATGGGAGGAGGGGAGGGAGGGGGGGGGCGGAGGGGTAATTAGGGAGGAGAAGAAAACCTACGTCAACCATGCCCTGCGCAATTCCTGCAACCTTGCCCTCAAAGCCAGGTCAGTGTGAGACCCAAACCCACCGCCCACATTCTTGCGTCCAGCTTGTTGGGACTGCGAGCAGAAAAGCTATCAAATGTTGGTTTTATGACCACTTTTAACAGGCACAGATTTCACAAGGGTCATCACTGAATAGCAGGCGCCCTTCAGACTGGTCATCAAACCATTCCCTGACATCAGTCACAAAAATCAAAGTTCTCGTTGATAACCCATCGCACGGGGTTCATGGGAATTCCTTTGGTGGGTGGCGGCGGAGGGGGGGTGTTCAATCAAACCTGACGGCTAAGGAAGGATTGACCTCTCTTTCAACCCCCAAAATTGATCAGCTGCCAACACTCTTTGCAAATGCAATTAAATCCAACAATGACAACCAATAACAATGACCATGCCCAACGAAACGCACCCCGACTTTCATTCTCGTTCAAAACATCAGAAACAAATTGGGCACCTCTTCATTTTTGGGCCTGTGAATTATACACTTAAGGCACGGTCTATTTTAAGTATCTTTCCTGATGATTCCCTTATTTCCCATTTCTTTATTTTTGCTGTTATCAGTTTGATCCATGGATGCTTAATGGACATAAAGTCAAGCAGGGGAAGTGAAGAATTCAAAAATTACAAAGAGAACTCTGTGTTAGCCTTTGGACAGTAGAACTCAGACTTACTGGCACTCGAGAGACTGGTGGGATCCGTTTCGATTGGTTGGCTGGTGGCCAACGAATTGACCAAAAGTTTTTATTCTGCCCAGTAACAGGTGGTGACTGGATCCTACCCGAGTGGGATGATTCTTTCAGAGAAGCAAGGAGAGGACAGTTGAGTCCTGGGTGCTCCGAGGAAATGACCTGCTTTTTCTCCAGAAAAGTTTTGTCGCTACTCTATTTCTCAAACTGCAGACACCTGAATAAATCGACAGTGAAAACCATTACAGACTGGAAACATAAACCGCAAACTGAAAGCCTGGAATGAAGAAAGGTGTGCAGGAAAACAACCATCTGAAACAAAGACTCTTCATTTTTACTTTTATCATGAATTCTTTCACCTCCATTTTCCTCTCTGTGTTTGCCTGTCTGGTGTGTGTAGCGGGTGGAGCGAGTTTAAGTGGGGAGATTAGGAATTAGATACTAGTTAACCTTTTGTATTTGCTTCATTTTAAATTATAGTTATTGTTATTAATAACATTAATTGCATTTAAATTTAGAAACCTGGTGACTGTAGTTATTGGGCAGCCAAAGGCAAAGACTTTGGGTGTTTTTCTAACAATTATTTATTAATTTAAATTGTGTAGTGACTCCGGTGAAGTGGGGCTGGGATTGCCCACGTACCAGCCCAGGGGGTCGTAACATAATTTGGGGGCTCGGATCCAAGATATTTGGGACAGTAGACAGCAACGTTTGGGTAACAGTATCAATTAAAAACAGACACCAGGTTTGTAGTAACGTAACAGGATGGCTCTGGCAGCTGCGAAGGATTTTCTTCACGTGGACAACATGTCTTTGGTTTATTTAAAAGGGCTTCAAAAAAGTGAAGCGAATTGATTATGCAGATGAGTTAAAAATAGAGGTGCCAGCTAAAGCTAGGAAGTTAGAGATAACTGAAGAGATTGCTCAGCGTTTAAATTTGAAAGAAATGCCAAAAACATAGCCTGGGTCATGGCAAAAATCAGCAGAATTAGCGAAACTCTCGTGATAAATGAAATAATGAGAGTTGCAGCAAAAAGTAAAAGCTTTTCAAATGGAAATTGAAATGAGGCGTTTGGAATTCGAGAGAAAAGGGAAAAGAGAGGAAAAGGCGAGTGAGATCCAGTTTAAGGCACTGGAAATTACCAGTGGACATTACCCATTCAAAATAAATTGACCGGGCGGGCACAGGACGTTTATGCTTCCCTGTCAGAGCGGGTGACTAAGAATTATGAAGAGGTGAAAAAGTTATTTGTAGAATCCCCACAGTGAAGGGGGCGGTTTGGCCCACTGTGTCTGCACTGATCCTCTGAAAGAGTACCCTATCTAGGTCCAATCCCCACCCTATACCCATAACCTCTCCTCAACGTAGCCAATCTACCTAACCTGCACATCCTTGGACTGTGGGAGGAAACCGGAGCACCCGGAGGAAACCCACGCAGACCCGGGGAGAACGTGCAGACTACAGACGTTACCCAAGGTCGGAATCAAACCCAGGTGTCTGGCGCTGTGATGCAGCAGTGCTAACCACTATGCCACTATTCTGGATGCATATGACTTGGTTCCCAAGGCACAAAGGCAAAAGTTTCAGAATTTAAGGAGAGACCCGGGACAGACTTGTGCTGAATTTGAAATGGTTAAGCAGAACAATTTTAATAGATGGCTACAAGCATTGGGAGTTGAAAGTACCCAAGAAGCTCTGAGAGAAGTCATTCCCTTAGAAGAATTCCCTACCTTCTGGTGATAAGAACTCGGGTGATGGTCGGTAGACAAGCAGCAATGGTGCCTGACGATTCTGAGCTGATCCATGAATTTAAACCTTTGTTCTGTCAAGCCCATAAGAGTGAAAGGAAGGCAGATAGCCAAGGAATGGATAGCTGGGAATGCTCGGAGATCTCCTCCTCAGACTAGGAAGGAAGGTACAGAGGGTGAAGCTGGGATTCGGATGCCGAGTTGTTACCATTGACATAAAGTGGGGCACGTTTGTTTAGCACGTTGGAAGTTACGCCGAAAGCCCATGGGACCTGTTGGCATCCATAATGAGGATTCTGGAAAGGGAACAAAAGTGGAGAACACTGCAGGGCAGACTGTAGCTCTAAGTGGACTTAGGAGACCCGAGGTAAACACTGGTGGTGGAGCAGGTATGATGAATGTGGTAGATGAGAGATATGCCAGGCTTTTGTCTAAAGAGGTCACCACAGTTTCAATTGATGAAATTCCAGAGAGTTCAATGAAAGCTAAGGTATTAATGAATGGGATAGGTGGAGATTATATTCCGGTTCCGTTGTATAAAGTACATTTGGAGTGTGATTTAGTGTCAGCTTCAGTAGTTGTTGGAGTGATTAAGAAGTTACTAGTGGATGGAGTAGACTTACTTTTGGGGAATGATTCGGCAGGAGTGAAGATTGTAACCTTACCCATGGTTACAGAGAGTCCGAGGGAAGTACTGTGGATAGAGTATGAGATACCAATGACAGGACATTTGGGAATTAGAAAAACTCATTAAATAACTCAAAGAAAGAATGTTGAAAGACACATATCAAGGGACAATAGTAGTGAATCTGATTCTGCCGATACTAATGAAATCTCTACGAGAATGCCAAACTTCTGTGTGGAATCAAAGATAAAATCTAGTAGAAAACCAGACTCAAGGGCGCAGTCATTGGCACTGCTGCCTCACGGTGCCGAGGTCCCAGGTTCGATCCCGGCTCTGAGTCGCTGCCTGTGTGGAGTTTGCACATTCTCCCTGTGTCTGCGTGGGTTTCGCCCCCGCAACCCAAAAGATGTGCAGGGTAGGTGGATTGGCCACGGTAAATTGCCCCTGAATTGGAAAAAATTTTACACGGTAAAAGAGAGAACCAGACTCCGAGGAGACTGAGGGCCATTCTAAGAAAGGGGGGTCCGAATCTAACAGAATAACAGCAACAAAGATCCAGACGAGAGTTCTGAATCTGATTTGGATTCTGATTATGAAGAAATGATGAACAGCTGCTACGGAATGGACCTGTCACTGACAGCTAAGAAAAGCTAAAGAAGACGACAGCAAATCGGAAGAAGAAAGTGAATTGGACTTTCTAAAAAGTAACTTATTACATCTACTTGCAGTAAACCCATTGGTATCCCCCTCAGGTACAAATATTTCCCAGAGCATTCCTGTCTTGAAGGAAAACATACATAATAGCATGGCATTAGCTATTCAGGGTGAGAACAGCAATGACTGAGAAATGACACCAAGCAAACAGCTGATAACCCATCTTCTTTTAAAGGCCCTTCAAGGTAAAGGAAGCAAACAGCTTAGGAGATGAAATAATTAGTGATCAATTTATTTTGAAAATGAAGAGGAAGGTAGATAAAGAACCATGCAGTAATTCTGCAAACCACATCTGTTAACAACAAAAAAAAAAGAAACCTCATGGAACCAACAATGTGCTATCTTCTGATTCTGAAAATGATGTGGCAGTAGTTGCAGGACACCACCATTTTAAGGAACAATATCTCTTCAATTCAACACATCCACCATGGACACGCCTAGCTACAGGCTTCACCTTGGTATATCTGAGAGTAAAGAAGAAACATTGAAATCTGGAAAGCACCAATTGTATAAATCCATATTACTAAATGGAGAAAAGAGCTGTGATTACAATATCATCGAAGTAAGTTGCAGCAATTGGAGCTCACCTATTGTGATGGTAGCAAAACCAGATGGAACATAGCGATTGTTTGTGGACTGTAGAAAGGTCGACGCAATTATGAAGTCAGATTTGTATCCTATTCCTCGTTTGGAAGACTATGTTGGAAAGGTGGGACAAGAACATTTTATTACCAAACTTGACTTACTTGAAGGATATTGGCAAGTACCTTTATGAGGGGCGTCACGTGGCGCATGGTTAGCACTGGGGCTATGGTGCTGAGGACCCAGGTTCGAATCCCGGTCCTGGGTCACTGTCTTTGTGGAGTTTGCGCATTCTCTCCATATCTGCGTGGGTTTCACCCCCACAACCCAAAGATGTGCTGGTTAGGTGGATTGGTAATTCTAATTTGTCCCTTAATTGGAAAAAAACAACTGGGTACTCTAAATTTATATTTAAAAAAGTACCTTTATGAGACAGGGTGAAGGAGTTTCAGCTTTTGTGATGCCAAATGATCTTTATCAGTTTAAAGTTCTGCCATTTGGAATGAAGAATGCACCAGCAACATTGCAAAGATTAACCCACAAGGTCATTTCTGGACTAAACAATTGTGTTGTGTAACTGACGATTTGGTGATGTTCAGTGAAACATGGAAGGAGCATTTGGGCTACACAGTTGCAGAGTGGTTAGCACAGTTGTTTCACAGCTCCAGGGACCCAGGTTCGATTCCCGGCTTGGGTCACTGTCTGTGCAGAGTCTGCACGTTCTCCGTGTCTGCGTGGGTTTCCTCCGGCTGCTCCGGTTTCCTCCCACGGTCCAAAAGATGTGAAGGTCAGGTGGATTGTCTATGCTAAATTGCCCTTAGTGTCAACAAAGGTGGGGTGGGGTTGCTGGTTTACGGGTATAGAGTGGAGGTGTGGGCTTTTGTAGGGTGCTCTTTCCGGGTGCCGGTGGAAACTCGATAGGCCGGATGGCCTCCTCTGCACTGTAAACTCTATTAATTATTCAATCGACTAAAGAAAGCTGGATTGGTGGTAAATTTGGCCAAGTGTGAATTTGCAAAAGCTCAAGTCACACTCTTAGGCCGTAGGACATGGTCAGATGGCCCCACGGAATGTGAAAACAAAAGCTATTGGAAAAATTCCAATACCATCAACTGGGAGAGAAGTTCTCAGATTTCTGGGCATGAGTTGTTTCTATCGGAAATTCTTGCCAAATTTCAGCAGCGTGGTTGCTCCACTGACTGAACTTGTAAGAAAAAAAACAAAGTTTCAGTGGAAGTCGGAATGCCAGGATCTCGATAATCTGAAGACTGTGTAAACCAGTGATTTTCAAAGCGCGGCCACAACCTGAGAATGGGTCGCGGGATGGTGTAGAATGGGTTGTCAAAAGGTCACCAAAAATAATCCCCAAAGGTCACCTGACCATCTTCTTCCATTTTCTCTCTGGGTAAATCTCACTGCAGTACAGTGTATGACCACATGAGGCTGATGTTGAAGCCGGTGCCATGGACTTCCTGGCCTCTCTGGGCCACAGTGTAGTTGGAGCAGTTTGCAGCCAGTGACCTGTAAAATTCTCTTTGGGTGCCATTTCCAGCTGCTGTGTTCAGTGTCAGGTTCTGTATTATTCCTCGAGTTCAGTGTCACTAACACACACCTTTATCATTTTGAGTTAGCCTGGAGGTACGGCCTCCTCCACCCCTACAGCCCCTATGTCCACTCCATCCACTTCCGAATTGTCTTTCCACACTGGGGCTCTTGTCCGTCAAGGAGGCTTCTTTTGTTCATCTCCTCCCCCACTGCTCTCCACACCCTCTTCCCAGGAAGTCGTCCCCAAGCACCCGTCTCTGCCCTCTGGCTGCACGGACTCCATCAGCTGAATTGATTCCTGTACCGGAAGGACTTTTGCTGCGAGCTTTATCGGGACTTAATTGTTTGCCAAGGATTACATTAGCTGGTGACCAAGATACACTCAGGTATACAGAAGCCAGTAAAATGTTGCAGGTGTATGGATTGGAATGTATCTGCGTGTCTTGCGTATTGGTCACCTGAGTTATGAGCAGCATTTAGTTTTTAGCATGTTTATTGTCTGTTACATATTTACCTGGGAAACAGTGGCAGGTGTCCAGTGACATTCTGTCGGACCGTGCCTTTATTTCAACAGTTAGGGCTCCTGTTTCTAAAGTGGAACTTTTAAGTTTAATTTCCTGTCCGAGATCATGTTAGGTTTGGAATGAGTGAGCATGACGTTGTTAAAGCTGTGCAATATTGAACCTGTCCAGCGCTTGAAGGCAATACTCTAAATGCTAACAATGGGTGTGAAGATATAAAATACCAAATAATCCTGAGTTACACCCTTTAGTCTGGATAGAATTGTCCTTTTAAGGTGAAACAGCAGCACAATTTACAATTTTTACATTTAATAATACAGAAGTGTCAACAATTAGTGTGATGTTCTTTAAAAGTAACTATGGAGGATCTATTGTGAATGTGGCGTGGGTCGCGAGAGTCGGCCATTCTGTAAAAATGGGTCAGTGGAAAAAAGTTTGAAAAACACTGCTGTGAACCACACCAGTGAAACGGAATGAAAATCACTTATTGCCACAAGTAGGCTTCAAATGAAGTTACTGTGAAAAGCCCCTAGTTGCCACATTCCGGCGTCTGTTCGGGGAGGCTGGTACAGTGTTGGTGACACCTAATTATGCCAAGCCATTGATGAGTGTTATGCGGGTGTTGGTGCTGTACTGTTGCATGAAGACCACGAAGAAGTCGAAAGACCAATCTGGTATTTTTCTGGGAAACTCAATCTTCACCAAAAGAAATATTCGACCATCGAGAATGAGACATTGAGTTTGGTATTGGCGTTTTAACATCTATGTTAGTAATAATTTAGCGGAGACAATCGTATATGCAGACCATAATCCATAAAAATTCTTGGACAAATTTAAAAATCAAAACGCAAGACTGTTCAGATGGAGTTTATTGTTACAACCGTTTAATTTACAAATTCTACATGTGGCAGGAAGAGAAAACGTGTTTGCTGATGCTTTATCATGACTGTAACATGTGAGAAGACTAAAATGGACCACACTGGTGTTTATGTTTGCTTGTTTAAAAATGTTACATGATAAATCTTATAGAGTATAAGTTGCACGTAATTACAAGAAATGTTTAATGTTATGTTTAAAATGAAGGCACCTGTTTATATTGCTGGTTCATTTTTTCAAGGGGGGAGGTGTGACAAATGGAGGATTTTAGGAATATTGGATTGTAAACATTGGGGCAATTTAAGGGTTGAAAGCCTGGGGTTAGTGTATTTGGCTGCAGTGGTCACGTTTAAAAAAAATCCTGTTTTGCAGGGCATGGGAGCTTTTAGGAGCCATCAGGGGAAATTGACCAGAGGAATGTGTTTTTCAGTCTGGGTTATCGCACTGTGGTTTCACTGGGGACTTAACGTGCTTTCAGCCTCGAGAGAGTTCATTTGTTTTACAGCTTGGGGAGGTGATATCATTTCTGGTGGAGCAAAGGGATTCAGAGAGAGACATTTTGAGAACGCTTTGGAGAGGATCTGTCTGATACTGAGTCCACAATTCTCTCCCAGTAGGATAGGGATAAAAAGAGTAATATTTAAAGCAGTGCAGTCTTGCCTGAGGACAAGGAAGGAGCTGAAACAAGCCAGTTGGAACAGCTTTTTAAAGACTTCCAGCCAGAGTCTGTAGCATTCCAACAGGAGCCCAGATATGTTCTGTAAAGAAGTATTACTCTATGCCATGCTAATTTTAAACTGATTTTTAAAAAATTTGTCATGGGACGTTGGCGTCTCAGGCTGGGCCGGCATTTATTGCCCATCCCTAATTACCATTGAGGGGGCAGTTAAAAGTGAACCACATTGCTTGCCCTGGACCACAGTCCTGGACCTGGCCAGCAGATTTCCTTCATTAATGAACCAGATGAGTTTTTACGGCAATCAACAATGGTTTTGTGGTCATCTATAGACTTTTATTTTCAGATTTTTATTCAATTTAAATTTCACTACCTGCAGTGGCACTATTTGAACCTGGGTCCCCAGAGCATTACTCTGGGTCTACTAGTTTACTAGTCCAGTGATAATACCACTACACCACCACCTCCCCATTGAGAGCTGTAAGTTTATTTTCTTATTGTTTAATGAAGAATTTCCCTGTGTCTGCGTGGGTTTCACCCCCACAACCCAAAAGATTTACAGGTTAGGTAGATTGGCCAAGCTAAATTGCCCCTTAAATGGAAAAAAATAATTGGGTACTCTAAATTTTTTTTTAAAGTTTAATGGGGAATTGAGTAGGATTGTTTAAGGGGTAATTGTAAGCTATACTTTTCAATTGTGAAGTTAAAGAGTTTAATATTGTATTCATAATAAAGTTCTGTTTTAAAAATCCCAATTTTTTTTCATGCAATCACTCCTGGAGCGAATAATTCTTCCCGCAGTCTTACAAAATCAACTAAAATATTGAGGTTTCATTCCAATATCCTACACACTGTTGGTGTCTGGTCTGTGATCTTAATGCCCGACAAAGGGAAGCACATTGTCTTTTGAAGAGAGTGAAAGCAAGGCACTGTTTGAAGATATTACAGGGAGTTTAAAAACTAAAGATGCAAGCCTATCATCAGAAGAACGAACAACAGTGGGAAGATCTAATTAATACAGACAGATTTGTAGGCACTTTGTTAACTAATTATGATGTAGGCATAGGAAACTCTGAATCAATAAAGCCACACCCGTCTCGACTAAAACCACAGAGACTGGCTCAGTTAGAGACTGAAATACAATGCATGTTGGACATGTTGCGTAACAAGCGAAAACGCTGTGGTCCACAGAATGGCAAGTCGGGATTGCGAGATGGACAGCCATGTTAGTGGACAAACTGGTGCTGACCGCTCCAGACCATTTAAAATGGCCACAGATGCCAGCGACCTGGGTGTGAGGGCAGTGCTACTCTAAGACGACGATGCAGGAATAGAGAGGTCAGTGGGATATGTTTCAAAAACACTATGCCTGTGCCAAAGAAAGTGTTCCACCATCGAAAAGGAAACCTTCGCCTTGTTACTAGACCTTCGGCAATTTGAAGTATATGTCCGGCATGACAATAAACAAAGTTTAGTTTATACTGACCATAATCCACTTGCATTGAGAGAAAAGTTTAAAACCCGGAACTCAAGTTTATTTTGTTAAGAGTTTATTATTACAACAGTTCACTGATAAAATTGTACACATCCCCGGAAAGGGTAATGCGATTGCGGATGCTTTCTCATGGGTTTAAGGACTGACTAGTTACCAATGTCGAGACTGGGAAGGGAAATTATATGAGGATGGATGAATATATTTTTCTGATTTATGTCTTGCGTACCTCATAATGAAATTTCCGTACCCCGACACTTCACTCCTTTTAAGGCATGCGAGGGCCCATCCTGTTGATTCCCTTATTTCCCATTTCTTTATTTTTGCTGTTATCCTATTCATCCATAGAAGTTTAATGGACATATATCTTTAATTCGAGCAGGGGATGTGAGGAAATCAAAAGTTGGAAAAGATAACACTGTGTTAGCCTTTGGACAGCATAACTTTTCGACACCCAAGAGATCGATTAGATTCGATTCGATTGCTCGGCCGGTGGCCAATAAATTGGCCAAAAAGCCATATTTAGCCCGGGAAAAGGCAAGTGACTGGATCCTACCTGAGTGGGATGATTTTTTTCAAGAACCAAGGAAAGGTTGAGTCCTGGATGTTCAGAGGAAAAGACCTGCTCTCGCTTTCTGCAGGAAAGCTGTGTAGCTGCTGTATTTCTGCAGAGAGCTGAATCAATCTACAGTGAAAACCATTGCAGACTGGAAACAGAAACCTCGAAACAGAAAGCCTGGAATGAATAAAGGTGTGCAAGAAGACAACCATCTGAAACATCCTTTTTATTTGTCACCCCTCTTTTCCCCTCTGTGTTTGCCTGTCGTGTGTGTGTGTGTGTGTGGAAAGTGGGGCAAGTTTAAGTAGGGGAGGGGTAGGAATTAGATAATAGTTAACCTGTTGCATTTGATACATATTTAATCATAGTTATTGTTACTAATAAAATTAATTGTGTTTGAATTTACAAACCTGGAGGCTATAGTTATTGGGCAGCTAAGAGTCAAAGACATTGGGTGCTTTTCTAAGAATTATTTATTAATTTCAATTGTGTTGTGACTCCGGGTCAAGTGGGGCTGGAATTGACTGTGCACTAGCCTAGGGGGTTGTAACACTATTAACAGGTACGACAAGGGGACAGGTGGGTTTCCCAACTGGGTGCGTTGGGGGTATACTGGGGGGTAGGGAAGAGAGAATAGTTGTGGCTATGGGCTATCCTCGGCAAATAAGTACCCGGTCTCAGGTTGGGTAGGGAGGTTACCAGCAGAGATTAGCTGCTTCTTGCTCAAGGAGCAGGGGGAGGCGGCGTTCAATTCTGAGGGTGTATCCATACAGGGGTGGCCAAGGTCGCTTGCTCTCAAAGACAGCATATGATGTGGAAAGGTGATTGGGGGAGGGGAAGAAGTGAGACTAGGATGTGAAGCCTCGAATCAGTACCACACACCTCCCCACAGCAGGGCCGGTCCATTTCACTTGTCTGACGCCCTCACCCTTTCCCCATCCCCCCTTTTCCTATTCTCGCATTCACCACCCCCCACCCCCCGCAAAGCAGCCTTGGCTCAGGATTTGTGCAGGCCTCAGGTTCCGTGGCCTCTGCCTGGGCCTTGTTCGATGGTCAGCCTCCCGTCGGCCGCCAGGGTTCGAGCGTCAAGACTCAAGTTTGGTTCTGTTCTGGTGTCTTAAAGTGATGCGCTTACATCTAAGAACTGGGTCTGTGATCTCTAACCTCGTAGGCTAGGAGGTTTGATGGAATACAGGATTTGGGGGCTGGGGAATTTAAAAAACCAAAGACGTAACTTCATTTTGCTGCCAAGTAAAACTCTTACAAGTGATTAAAATTGAGGACTTGGAAGTTTTTATTTGCGTTTCGACAGTGATGGGAGACCACATCAGTTCATCATACGTGCCGAGTCATGGAAGTCACACTTAAGAATCACTTGGAAGGTTAAATGAGAAGACCAATCAGTCTGCAGAGTCATCTTAAACCTTACCCTGCTGAACAAAACAGACCCCCCCTACAGTTACACAGTGAGTGACCCATACCCTGCTGAACAAACACAAACTCCACACCGTTACACAGCGAGTGACCCTTTAAACCCTACCGAAGAAAGCAAACCCCCCCCCACCCACCCCCAACACACACACACAGTTACAGTGAGCAATCCTTGACCTGCTGAGGAAACAAGAACCTCCAAGACCATTACACAGCGATTGGGTTTCACTAACAGCGCCCCCATCCCCGCAACACACTCCTCCCACCCTCCCTCCCCCAAAGAAAAAAAAAACTACATAATCACAGGTGAGTAAATCCTTACCCTGCTGAGCAAGAATTCGACATGGTTACACACAGTGAGCGTGAGAGCTTGTACTCCACTGAGCAAACGGGGATTCCATAATTACAGACGGGCAGTCCTTACCCTGCTGAATGAACAGGAAGTCCACGCAGAGAGCACAACGGACGCTCCAGCACTGTAGTGTAATCAGAGGAGCGAGGGCTTTTGAGGATGCTCGAGCCAACCACACAAACTACAGGCCCGGGTTTTTACAGTCACGTTAGTCGGACACGTACAAGAGAAAAAGGAAGCACTGAGCTATAATCTATTAACTATACGTATATATTCTATAGGAAACTATATGTTTATATTCTATAGGAAGCTTTATATATTCTATATATTACTAAAATGTAAAAAATATAAACCAGATGGTCCCCCAACCGGTCAATCCTCACCGGACAAACGGATTATCGATTTAAAATTAAAAAAAATTAATAATCAAGACACATTAACAGCTAGGAATTGGCCACGACCACTGTAATAGGGAGACGCTATGCCATACTGAGCAGCTGCCAAATTTGAACCCAAGTTATGACTTGCAAGTCCCTTCAGCCCCCCAGTTACTTTGTCTTCCCCCCCCCTCTCCTGTCTGCCAGCGTCGAATCGTCACCCCCCCCCCCCCCCCCCCGTTATATTTTCTTTCCCTCCTTCCCGCTTGCGAGCATTGAACAGTCACCTGCTCCACCCCCCACCCCCACTCCGCCGTCTACCTTTTTTTTGTCTTTGGAAGAAAGAGGTTTGTGTGGAGGGAGGGAGGCTGGATTGAGGGTCACAGATCTGCGACTTGCGACCAAGTGTCGACTGCAGAAGCACGGGAACGCTGATTTACTTTACTCTGCCTTGGCTAAAAAAGGAAGTCACCAGCACACCGATTGAGTTACTTAGGTTACGGCAAGTGTGAACAATGCAGAAGCAACAATTATATATGATATATTTATATATATAATTTATATTTTTGTTTACTGAAACATTTCGGTGGAGTCATAAGCAGAACAGTTTTACAATTATGATTTTTTAAACCTTTTTTTAAAAAAAATATAAACTTGTTTTCTCTATTTCTCGTGCAAAAACAAAAGCATTTATTCTACAGAATAAAAGACTCACGGGTTAAACCTAAGTGTGTTATTGGCTTACAGGAAGAATCTCATCACTGACACACACACGAACACACACACACACACAAAGAACAACGTGTTAGGTGTCAGACTAGAAAAGGGTTCAGGCCAATCCTTGCCCACTGTTGGGTACTTCGCAGATGTTTGTCCAACTGTCGGGAAGGGCTGCGAACAAATAATAACCCCCACTGCGGCGCAGGGAGAGGCTTTCCGTGCAGGAATATCCAAAAAGAGCACAAGCAGGATTGCAGCTTTGTAAAGAACAAGGAGAAAGGCGGTGATGGGGGGCTGAGAAAGGGAGAAGTAAGGTGTTTCGGGGCATGAGAGGTTGTGAAAGAGATGCTGCTCCAAGCTACTGGAGTGAGACATTGCTGGCCTCCAACCCCGATGAAGGGGAGAGTCACTGACCACAGCCAAGCTTCACGAGGCCAGGTGGCGAGGAGGGAGACCACGCCATCTTGAGCAAGCTCAGCCACTCGCCTTTATTGGGCGGGAGGGGGCAGAGGGAAAAGGGGAGATTCTCTCAGAGGGCTCTGGCATGAAATCTGTCTCCGCCCTCTCTCTCTCTCTCCCTCCCAAAGATTTGGAGTGTAACTGGGCACCTGGACGTACAATATGACATCCTCCTCCCCTGTGAGCAACTAATTTTTAAAAATCCTGCTGAAAATGCTGCAGTTTGAAGGCTCCGCCTTCCACGAGAAGCCCGGCTTCCAAAGAAACTTGCATGCGCGTTGGGGCACTTTAAATAATGCTTACACTGAAAGGCACTACAAGCTGTTGTTGCAAGGTGGCCTCCCTAAACTGGCACGGTTTACAATTAGCAGAGCATCACTTCCAAAGCGCGCACACTGCCACCCTCCCCGAACACGGCTATAAATTTGCTAACAATTAAAAAGAGCACTCACACACAAATCCAGGAGCCTGAAGTAACTCTATCCTGGATCTCGGATGTCACCAACAGTCGGATACAGAAACAGAGGCCACCCAGGCCCAGGTGGCAACTGTCTGGCCTTCTTCGTAATATTATTGGACAATTCCGGGGGGGTGGGGGGGGAGGCATAAGTGTATTTTTAAATGGTTGGGGCAGGGATGTCAGTAGTAATACCACTTGTCAAGAGCTGTGGTGTATTTTAAAATCTTACAACCCAGTGAGGCCTGGTCACTTACAACAATGGATACTCCAACCCAATGGGTCAATCCATGCTCCAACAATAGTTTTTTTCTTTAAAATACAAGTGTGCTGCCATTGTTACAGCAGCCTGGTAGCATGGCATATTTCCCATGGGGGGGGGGGGGGGGGGGGGGGGGGGGGGGGGGGGGGGGGAGAAGACAGCTAACGTGCATATCACAATCAAACTTCTCTGGCCTCGAAAGGAGCCTCACCGAGGAAGGCTTTGGGCACCATCCGAGACGAGAGAATCTATCCCTTCCAGGTGCTGGGTCGCACGTCCCCAAAAGGTTTCTCAGGAGAGGTATCTGCGAACCTGTCTGCAGCCATCATTCGTCACCCCTGTTACCAAGCGGCACGATTTAAAATAAACTCAGGCCGCTCTGACAGCGACTGTGCAGAGAGGGAGAGATCGAAGTAACGCTTCTAAGTCCGGCCGGACTCTTTCTTTGGACCTCATTCGGGACCAGTTTTGAAGAGGTGCCCTATTGGATTCGAAGCATCAACTCAAGTTAACCCGAGTTTTCCCAGCACCTCCACCCAATGCCTTTCTCAATGTGTAACAGACGCCTCTTAACGTTTCGGGTTAACGGTGGGGATTCACACGAAAAGTTCTCTTTTGGCCCTGCCAGAAGGGGAAGAATTCACTGAGCCTGTGAGCCACGCAAAGTTTTAATAAGTCAACTTGGCCCCCGTGCAGCTGAGGTGTGGCAGAGAGCTTGCGCAGAAGTGAACGGATGGATGGACTGGGTCTGAAGTGCATCACGTAATCTCCGAGGCTTCCCTTCCACGACCACACCTGTCACATCACAAACCCCATTTTCCTTTTATTCCCCTGGCTTGAACAGGAGTGGGGGGGGGGGGGGGGGCATTGGCAAGGGTGCAAACCTTCAGCATTCCAAGTTAGCCCCTTCCCGCTTGGGACACTGTCTGTGCAGAGTCTGCACGTTCTCCCTTTACTGCGTGGGTTTCCTCCGGGTGCTCCGGTTTCCTCACACAAGTCCCGAAAGACGTGCTGTTAGGTAATTTGATCATTGTGAATTCTCCCTCCGTGTACCCAAACAGGCGCCAGAATGTGGCGACTACGGGCTTTTCACAGTAACTTCATTGCAGTGTTAATGTAAGCCTACTTGTGACATTAAAGATCCTAGTTATTATTCCTGCTTTAAAATTGAGGTGACTGAAGAAATGTAGCAAAGAGCTGGATGTGTCCTTGACTCAAAATACTGGCCACAAGTTTGATCCCATTATTCTCCCCACCCGCCACCAATCCTTCTGTGGACCCTCTTGGCAGTGTCACCGTCCACAAAGGGGTACAAACATTCATCTGATTTCCTCTCCCCTCCGTTAAAGGCTTGGTAGGATTGTACACTGGTGTGCTCTCTTGTACGAGTGGTTGGGGACCAGGCAGTTAAATCTCCAGCCTTACAATCTGAAAAGTAAAAAAAGACTAAAAATAAAATCCGCAGGCCAGTAATCTTGTCCACCTCCAGTGCCTCCCCTTTTTGTCCCACAACTGCACCACCATAAGATAGAACCAGGAGGCCATTCAGCCCATCATGTCTGCACCGACCCTCTGAAAAAGCACCCTACCGAGGCCCACGCCCCCATCCATCCCCGTAACCCCACATAGTCTTCACGTCTTTGGACGTGAGGGACAATTTTGGACAAAAACAGAAAATTCTGGACAATCTAAGCACTTCTGACAGCATCTGTGGAGAGAAAAGGGAGCTAAACCTTCGAGTCAGGATGACTCGTTGCTAAAGTAATTTTAGCATGGCCAATCCACCTAACCTGTACAGCTTTGGACATTAAGGGGCAATTTAGCATTGACAATCCACCCAACCTGCACAGCTTTGGACTGTGGGAGGAAACTGGAGCACTTGGAGAAAACCCGCGCACACACGGGGGGGGGGGGGATGAGGAGGAGAGTGTGAGAAGAATGTGCACACTCCACACAGTCACCCAAGGCAGCAGTGGTAACCATTGTGCCACCCTGTGCGTCTTAAAAAAAAACACAACTGCAAAGTGGCGACACTGCTCCGTCAGGGCACTGCAGCACGTTTTACCACCCCTGCCGCTGCAAAAACAGCAGGTCCTTAATCGGATCTTGCCATCACCGTCGCTCTCAAACCCGGCCCCGGGTACCTAAGAATGAAACTGGAGTTTGTTTTTTTTGTTAGGTTAGGTTTGTAACCCAGGGAGGGCATCTCGTTTCTGGAGACCGCCCTGCAGCGGCAAGAATATAACCGGATGGCACCTTTTTAAAAAGTCCTAGGGGGGGGGTAAGATCCAGGCAGACAAGACTGAAAGCTAACCAAACAGGAGGAGCTGGTTGGGCCACATGGGTCACCCTTGTTTTCTCAAACCCCAACGCTGCTTCGTTTTGTGAAGTGAGACAAACCATCGTTGCCGGGGAAACAAAAACTGTGCAGCTGGACGGTGTCTTTGGATTTGCGCGGCCTGCTCCTCTGCAACCTGCCAAGCCCGAGGTAACGGGGGTGGTGCCGGTCCTGCAAAGTGGCGCTGAGATCGGGAATGCTGCCCACTGAGAAAAAAGCACCACTGAGCATCGGAGGCAGCCAGGGGGCCGTTGAACACAATGTTTCGAGTTGCGCAAAGCAAGCTCGACAAGTAATCCTTGGCCACAGGTGTTTCTTTTTTGCACAATGGTGGGTTTTGGACCCTCTGCTTTGATTTAGGTTGCCTTGCACAAGCCCTAACCTCTGCAACCTGGCAGTCGTGCAACGGTGATGAAAATAGAAAAAGACGCCAGCATGCAACAGTTAGGCATTAGGAGTGAATGACCGTCGGGTGATTACTGGTCCTGATGTCCACAAGGCGGTGTTTCAAGTAACCTCGCAGGCAGAACACGAGCTTTTACAGTGAAATCGTTAGGAGCTGTTGGACAGATGAAAGCCTGAAGTCACTGCCTGGCTGCAGTGGTACAATATCCAAACTCAAGAAGCAGACTCATTTGGATGGCCCTATTATTCCAAAGGGTTACAAAGGGAGCGAGAGAGAGAGACAGTGCGGTCCAGTCAGCGCCAGTTCTCATCGCTTCCTGCGCTTCAAGCCCACTTCCTCCAGGGCTGCCTTAATCAATGAACAGGGAACGCAACATCAGCAACTACACCAGCACAAAATGGCTCCCATTCAAAGAGATTGCCTTTGGGATCATTTGCTAACCATGACCTGCGCAGTTGTCTCCTACGACCATCACATCATCTCTCCACCCTAAGGTTACAGCAGGAATGAGACCAGATCCGCTGAAGCAACACACACCTTAATATTCTGCTCTCACACCTGACGTGAAACATACAGGTTCAGCCCGTGACCCGGAAGAAAGAGCGCTACCCTTTTTCTTTTCCTACTGGCCCTGGAAGGACGGATGAATCCAAAACACTCACGTCTGGACTTTATTTGGGTCAGTGGCACAATCTGATTCCTTACGTCCCAGAACAGGAGTACATTGACCTCTGGAACATTACGGAGCGGGATACTTACAGTTACAGTTCTATTACTGGGAGCACATTGAGCTGGAACATTACGGAGCGGGATACTTACAGTTACAGGTCTGTTACTGGGAGCACATTGAGCTGTGGAACATTACGGAGCAGGATACTTACAGTTACAGGTCTGTCACTGGAAGCACATTGAGCTGGAACATTAGGGTGCGGGTTGTTCACGGTTACAGGTCTGTCACTGGGAGCACATTGAGCTGGAACATTAGGGTGCGGGTTGTTCACGGTTACAGGTCTGTTACTGGGAGCACATTGAGCTGTGGAACATTACGGAGCGGGATACTTACAGTTACAGGTCTGTTACTGGGAGCACATTGAGCTGTGGAACATTAGGGTGCGGGTTGTTCACGGTTACAGGTCTGTTACTGGGAGCACATTGAGCCGTGGAACATTAGGGTGCGGATTGTTCACGGTTACAGGTCTGTCACTGGGAGCACGTTGAGCTGGAACATTAGGGTGCGGATTGTTCACGGTTACAGGTCTGTCACTGGGAGCACATTGAGCTGGAACATTAGGGTGCGGGTTGTTCACGGTTACAGGTCTGTTACTGGAGCACATTGAGCTGGAACATTAGGGTGCGGATTGTTCACGGTTACAGGTCTGTTACTGGGAGCACATTGAGCTGGAACATTAGGGTGCGGATTGTTCACGGTTACAGGTCTGTTACTGGGAGCACATTGAGCTGGAACATTAGGGTGCGGATTGTTCACGGTTACAGGTCTGTTACTGGGAGCACATTGAGCTGGAACATTAGGGTGCGGGTTGTTCACGGTTACAGGTCTGTTACTGGGAGCACATTGAGCTGGAACATTAGGGTGCAGGATGCCTACGGTTACAGGTCTGTCACTGGGAGCACATTGAGCTGGAACATTAGGGTGCAGGATGCCTACGGTTACAGGTCTGTCACTGGGAGCACATTGAGCTGGAACATTAGGGTGCAGATTGTTCACGGTTACAGGTCTGTCACTGGGAGCACATTGAGCTGGAACATTAGGGTGCGGATTGTTCACGGTTACAGGTCTGTCACTGGGAGCACATTGAGCTGGAACATTAGGGTGCGGATTGTTCACGGTTACAGGTCTGTCACTGGGAGCACATTGAGCTGGAACATTAGGGTGCGGGTTGTTCACGGTTACAGGTCTGTCACTGGGAGCACATTGAGCTGTGGAACATTAGGGTGCGGGTTGTTCACGGTTACAGGTCTGTTACTGGAGCACATTGAGCTGGAACATTAGGGTGCGGATTGTTCACGGTTACAGGTCTGTTACTGGGAGCACATTGAGCTGGAACATTAGGGTGCGGATTGTTCACGGTTACAGGTCTGTCACTGGGAGCACATTGAGCTGGAACATTACGGAGCAGGATACTTACAGTTACAGGTCTGTTACTGGGAGCACATTGAGCTGGAACATTAGGGTGCGGATGTTCACGGTTACAGGTCTGTCACTGGGAGCACATTGAGCTGTGGAACATTAGGGTGCGGATTGTTCACGGTTACAGGTCTGTCACTGGGAGCACATTGAGCTGTGGAACATTAGGGTGCGGATTGCTCACGGTTACAGGTCTGTCACTGGGAGCACATTGAGCTGGAACATTAGGAAGCGGGATGTTCACGGTTACAGGTCTGTCACTGGGAGCACGTTGAGCCGTGGAACATTAGGAAGCGGGATGCCTACGGTTACAGGTCTGTTACTGGTGGTGTGAGCAGCCTGTGGAAATCGCACAAATAGGGTGTTGGCTTAAGTGTGATTTCCTCCTCTCTCCCCCGCAGCATACAGCCACTGAAAAACAGCAGATGTGGCAAGATGGCAATCTTGCGAAGTGAATTTGGGTTCATCCTTCACGAGAACCTTGCTGTGGACTATCGAATCGAACTGCAGGAGGAGGTTTACAGCAAACATTACAGGGATTGACAGAAAAAAAAAAATCAGTGTTTTCATGTCACCTAAATTCACCTCCGTGTAGGCACCATGTTGGTTCAGATCCCTTGTGTGCAAATTCAGCTGTTCTTCACGTGTCAGACACTGCAGGTCCACCTACTCATGTCAATAAGCGCACAAGGGAGGAAAGGAAAAACATCTCTTTAAATTTCTGGAATTCCTAAGCTTGGAAAATCAGTTGGCTTCTTACTCTCTCTATTCCATCTGTAGAGTCTTTGTGAACACTTCAATGTTAATACTAGCAGTATGCTTTTCTCTGGCATTAAGGTCCTTAGTCCCAGGATTTAAAATTTTACTGATTTCCTGCAGGTAATGAACGATTCATGGAATATCGATAAAAGCAGAGGATGTTCATAGAACCGTAGAATTCCTGCAGTACAGAAAGAGACCATTCAGCCCATCGAGTTTCCACTGTCCCTCTACCAAGGCCCACTCTCCCGCCCTATCCCCATAACCTAACACTTGGGCACTAGGGGGAAATTTCAGCATGGCCAATCCACCTAACCTGCACATCTTTGGATGTCAAACTTTATTCAGCTGGGCAAAGCTATAGTGGCTAGCTTCTCCCAGATCCCGTCCTGCCGGCGGGGAACTGGCACGTGCGGGGGGATGCAGCCAGAAGCTGGATCGTCTCAGGTCTATGCAGAGCGTGGTTGTAGGCGCCCAGAAGGGCTACTGGCTGAGGGGTTTTCAGAGACAAGGTGGAGAAAGGAAGCGAAACTCCCCACAAATGTTTGCAGAACGCATGCTTTAAGCTGCAGGATTTTACACTGTCAACAGAAGCCACCTGTGCTTTGCAGCAAAGATGGAACGGATGCACTGCTTTGTCACAAGCGTGATGGAAAACTGTCCGTCGCTCTTCACCCCCCCCGCCCCAACACAAACAGAACCTCAAGTCCTCGCATCACAGTTTGGAGGGTTTTATCATTTAAAAATAATGCCCCATGGCTACTGCTTGGCAGAGGGGTCAATGCTGTTATGGAGACCCCGCCACCCCAGAATAGCTAATGAAGCTGTAATAGAGTCACATGCATGCTTACATTTATAATAAATATAAGTACTTTCTTAAAAAGGTGCAATTTAGTGCATTTTAAGGCATAAAAAAAAGCTTAAATAAAAGTGCTTAATTGTACCTGGAAAGGGATAAAAGACACAGCTGGGGATGGGGGGGGGGGGGGGGGGGGGGGGGGGGGTTGCTGAGATGAGGAGGAACTACTTCTTGGAGTGTGGTGAATTTGTGAAACTCGCTGTCCCATAGTGCGGTGGAGTCTGAGTCATTAAATGGTTTCAAGACAGATATATTTCTGATATAAAAACGGGTTAAAGGGATATGGGGTACAGGTGGGGAGGTGGATTTGAGACCAGGAAGAGATCAGGCGTGAAATGATTGAATGGCGGAGCAGGTTAGAGGGGCTGAATTGCCTACGTCTACTCATGATTCCTATGAAAGGCGCTGTTTAAATTTATGCAGGCTCGCGTTCTTTACCTGAACCTGAAGATCTGGAATGGGGCGGAGCTGATGGTCAGGGAAGATACAAATCCACACCTAGCTGTATACACCTGTCATCTACCTACTTCACGCAGTCCAGTCAAACCTTCACCCAACACATCCGCACAGCCTGAAAATCTGGTTAGAACAGCTCGCCGACACTTATAATGGTGGTTTCCTTGACGTATGTGCGCTACCCTGATGGGAAATTTGGAAAATTCACAAGAGAGGGTGTGTGCCTCACAATCTTGGCTGACCCCACCTCAAAAACACAGGCCGCTACCTCCTTAGCATAAGAGGACATCTGCATGACACTGGGCTGTGCACAGGCCTCAAGGGAAGCACGGAACGGAATGGCGCACTTAAAATCAGGCGGCTCCCTCCTGGAAAATAGGAATTCAAATCCACAGAACTGTCAACGCCACCATCCAGCTTAATCCACAAGACTTTGTCTCGGTTCCATGTTTGACGCTCTGACTCTAAGACACTGTCTCGCCGTCAGTGACTGGCTTCCGTTACATCTATCGCGTCCCATACTCTGGAAGAGGGGTGTTTGTGGGGACAGAGACTGGTTACCCATTCAGCATTTCCACTGTGGCTGGCTGGGTGGGTAAGGGGTGGGAGTGGAGTAAAGAGTTTGGGGGAAGAGGGGCAAAAGGAGAGGAAAGGAAAGGAAGGGAAGGGAAAGGGAAGTGCCTCCACAGTAAACCTCCCGACAGGCCAATTGCCTTTCTACCTTGCTCCATCAGTATTTTCAAAGCTACAGGATTTCTGACGATGGTTGTTACGAGGCGATAGCTGGGAAATGAACAGACGACATGTACAATCCACAGGTGCCATTCTTTCAAACTATTGGGTATCTGCCATGCCCCTTCCCCTTAGCTTCGCCACTCTCCTCTCGCTGTACCCATGTCACCCATTTCCACTTCTGGCAGGAGGTTCCAAACCAGTCGTCATCTTGCCGTCCATTATGATGGCTCCATGAGTGAGACCTCGTGACAGGGGCCTGACCACTCAATACT
The DNA here is from genome assembly GCF_902713615.1 of Scyliorhinus canicula. Taxonomy (NCBI): domain Eukaryota; kingdom Metazoa; phylum Chordata; class Chondrichthyes; order Carcharhiniformes; family Scyliorhinidae; genus Scyliorhinus; species Scyliorhinus canicula. The sequence continues at coordinate 6,992,514 of NC_052166.1, forward strand.
CCATCAGGTCCAACCCCGCCACTGCCCCCCACTACAAACTGTTGGAGATGAAGAAGTGAGGGGGTGGAGGTGGAGGGGGGAATTTTAAAAATAAAACCCGGAAAGGGAGCATTTTTGTTTTTACATTTTATTTTAAGAAAAACAGACGGTTTTTCGCGGTGAAACCGGATTTGCAGGAGCCCGCGACTCACAGACTGGTCACCCACCCCTGACTCTCCTTTCCCCCCACCCCCCAACCACCGTCAGCAGCAACCCAGCGTTATCCTTAAGAGAACAACTGGACCCTCAGCCTTGATTTTTTATTTTTTTTAAAATACCTCGAGAGTTTTTTTCTAAAAAAAAAATCAGACTGACGTTTGGAAGTGTTGGGTGTCAGCACGTTACCAGGCAGCCTACTTGGATCACACTCTCTTCTTCATTTAAAAAAAAACACACAATCAAAACTATTGAGATATAAATAATATTACGATATAACGGCAGCTTACAATACAGTAAAATCCTCTAGTCGACGTTGCAAGCGGGAAGAATAAGATTCAAGGCTAGCAGGACAGCTCATAGGCGGCTCCGTGGAAAGGTGGGAAGTGGAAGCCGGATTAGTCGCATTGACGCCAGGACACAGCAAGTGTTTCAAAGTGTTTGCAACCCTTAACGTAGTACAGCGGAAGCACAGGGCTTCGCTCTTGCGCGGACACATGGATGTCGAATCGACAGTCTAACGTGGGAAGTAGACAGAACACTATCTTGGGGACAACTACACTCCACTTATCTACTTGTTCTATTTTATATATATATATATATATATTATTTTTATATATGTGTGTGTGTGTATCTTTAGATATCTTTTTTTTTAAGTTGGCAAATATTTTGGATTTATTTTTAAACCCTCCCCAACAAAAAGCAACATTTACTCCTCACGTCACCCACACACAGGAGTAGGGGAACGACTTTCCCGTGCCGTACAGAAGGGGAACGACTTTGCCGTGCCGGACAGAAGGGGAACGACTTTGCCGTGCCGGACAGAAGGGGAACGACTTTGCCGTGCCGGACAGAAGGGGAACGACTTTCCCGTGCCGGACAGAAGGGGAACAACTTTGCCGTGCCGGACAGAAGGGGAACGACTTTCCCGTGCCGGACAGAAGGGGAACGACTTTGCCGTGCCGTACAGAAGGGGAACGACTTTCCCGTGCCAGACAGAAGGGGAACGACTTTCCTGTGCCAGACAGAAGGGGAACGACTTTGCCGTGCCGGACAGAAGGGGAACGACTTTCCCGTGCCGGACAGAAGGGGAACGACTGTGCCGTGCCGGACAGAAGGGGAACGGCTTTCCCGTGCCAGACAGAAGGGGAACGACTTTCCTGTGCCAGACAGAAGGGGAACGACTTTCCTGTGCCAGACAGAAGGGGAACGACTTTCCCGTGCCAGACAGAAGGGGAACGACTTTCCCGTGCCAGACAAAAGGGGAACGACTTTCCCGTGCCGGACAGAAGGGGAACGACTTTCCCGTGCCGGACAGAAGGGGAACGACTTTCCCGTGCCGGACAGAAGGGGAACGACTTTGCCGTGCCGGACAGAAGGGGAACGACTTTGCCGTGCCGGACAGAAGGGGAACGACTTTCCCGTGCCGGACAGAAGGGGAACGACTTTGCCGTGCCGGACAGAAGGGGAACGACTTTGCCGTGCCGGACAGAAAGGGAACGACTTTGCCGTGCCGGACAGAAGGGGAACGACTTTGCCGTGCCGGACAGAAGGGGAACGACTTTCCAGTACCGGACAGAAGTGCAGGAAGGTTGGATTTCTGAAAATCGAGGTTGATGGGGGTTTTTGTTCAGAGGTGTTCCCGCACAAAAGGTACTGAGATGGGGGTCACAAGCTCGCTCAGAACATGGCTACCGAGGTGTAAACAGGGTGGGGTAGTTGGAGGTGGGGGGCAGGCGGGGAGAGTGCGTTCATCTTCAGGCGCCACCCGAGAGCAGGCAAGGTACACACGGCTGCGAGAATTTGCAAGGCCTGCGACATTGGGGAAAGCAGTGAGCGAGTGTTCAATCATCTCCCGGAGGCTCCTGTGGTTTTGACAGCCCACAATTTAATTCTGTCGCCATCCCCCCCCCCCCCCCCCCCCCCCCCCCTTCTCCCCCCCCCCCCCCCCCCCCCCCCCCCCCCTCTCCCCCCGCCCCTAACCAATAACCATCAACACTACCGCATTCTCGGGAAAAATCCATGAGCACAAAATGTACCCTAGCCCATCTGGAAAGAACACACCATCCACAATCAGTATAGGACCCAGTTCCTCCTCCCCTCTATGGGCACATCGTTGCCCCACCCCACCACACACAATCTGATCTAGACAACCTTCGCTCTGGGTTTTGAAGACGACCCCGGAGTGGTTTCCATGCTGCCCTTTCCCCATCCCAGACTGGGTTCCGCAATATCTCGCCGTAGGCCGTGCACCATTGCGCACATCCCTCACTAATTTCACTAATTAAGCTGGTGTGCATACGCAGCTGTCTCGGTTTACTCAATGCGGCGGTGGTGGTGGTGGGGTGGTGGTTAGGGGGGAGGGGAGGGTTGGTTGGCACCTTTCACTCAAATTGACATGGTTCAGGCTGCACTCGTTGGGCCCAATATCTGCCTTCACCAGAGCTGGCGTACCCTGTGCCCTCGTCTGTTAACAGTACGGAAAAGTGCCCCTATCTCTGGCACGCCCCAAGGCGCAGCATTCCTGACGGCAAAGAGGGGTTCATTCAACAAGGGCGCGCTCTCATCAATTTTCAGGCCCAATGCAGCAGGTCCAAGTCCCTTGGCTGAGGGGGCGGTGGGCACTGAGCGGCGTGAGTCTCAAGCTTGTACCCATTCACCAAATAGACAGCCCCGCCGCTCAAGCATTTGGGGGGTGATTGATAAATCTTACCGAGTATCTCCACACTGCAACGGGCGGCTGGGTGATCCTCCAATCAGTGTACCACTGAAAAGGGTCTCAAATTGGACAAGCGTGTCAAGGTAATTGTTTTTTTTAAGAAAAAGCGAAAGAGTTGGTGCATTATTGGTCTCCTGCCTCCAGATGTCAGTCAACGCCACTAATAAGTAACTTGCAAAGCTGACGACAGGCATACGAAGGGCACAACAGCATCAGTGCGCCACCTTTCTCCCCGCCCCTACAGTACAGACTCCAAGGGGTTCAACATCAAACTCAAATTGGGCTGGAAAGTATTGGGATGCGTTAATCTGAAGGTTCAGACGGGGAGGTGGGTGCTGCTAACATCCCACTAACTGGAGGTGGGCTCCGTGACCATATCACAGAAGGGCATGGCGAACTTGGGGGTTGGGGGTGGGGTGGGGGGGGGGGGCAACTCTCACTCGCTATCTTTCCCAGGGCCAAACAAAACACAAAAGACAGACTGAACATTTGACCACCTAACAGATGCAAACACTTCAAGGAAGAAATTAGAAATTAAATCTTGCCCCAGATAAGCTTCGAGGTTCAGCATCAGTTGCTCCGGAAAACCTTCGTTAGAGCCCTACTCACAAGGGAGAGAAAAAGACACAACAGCTGCCTCGTTCATTTTTTTTCTCTCTTCTTCCTATCAAAGTCAGCTAACTCTTTCCGAGACAGTCGCCCGGGTATCCGCCGACTCTTCTCTGCTCGGCCTGGGCACGGCTGAGATGACGCCCCGCTGATCGCCCTCGCCTCTCAGTTTGCCCTTGTCTGCGAGCTCAGTCTTTGAGGGCTCCTTTGGAAGCAGGTCAGCCTCGGGTCTGCCTCGCGGAGGCCTCTCCTCTGCGCACACTCTCGCGCTCAAGTCTTTGGGTTCGGAGGGGCTCCTCCTGTCCTTGGAGCTCTCTGCGTCTTGAGCAGTCACTTCCTTGGGCTCCAGTTCCCTGGGGTCAGCAGAGTGGGGGAGCTCTTTCTTGATGCCCCGACCTTTCGGGCTCCCTTCTCTGGCCTTGTGAATCACACTCTTTACGACTTTCTGTCCTTTCCCACTTTTGTCACCGGCATCCACTGCTGACTGTTCAGGCTGGGTGCTTTCCTTCACTGCCGGGCTTCCTAAAACCGGTACGCTGGTGTCCTCCTCGAAGATGCGGGTGCTTTTTCTCTTCTTCAGGGGTGAGCTCTCTTCCCCCAGGTTCCTCTTTCTGATTGGCAAAACAGTCACCTCCTCGGGCTTGACGGAAGACTCCTTGACGATTTTCTTCTTCACGGCCGGTACCACATTGGCCACGGCCGGCTTTCTGCCCCGCTTCTTCGGGACGGCCTTGGGCTCGGCATCGGACTTCCTTTTCCTGCCAGGCCCACCTTTCCGCACCTTTGGAGGCTGCTCCGTGGAAGACGTGGCTCCTTCGGCTTTTGGCAGCAGGGGAGCCGAGAAAGGCATTTTGACCAGGAGCTTTGCCGCGCTTTTGTCCGACAACCTTTTGGAAGGGCCGCCTTTCAGCACTCTCTTGTCCTTGCCGCTCCCCTTGGGCCTGCCTCGCCCCCTGCCTGTGCCAGTCGACTTGGGGACCTTGGTCTTTTTGGGCGGCTTCTTCTCTCTCCTCGAGGGGCTTCCTCGGCCTGTGACGGTGAAGTCAAAGTCACTGGGGTCAAGGGTGGTGTCTCCGACCTTCTCGAAGTGCGCCAGGAGCTCCACTTTGGAACGGAACGCCTTTCCTTGTGGGCTGAAGAGCAGAAGAAAAAAGAAAAGCAGCATTAAAAAAAATTGGAGACGTGCCCAATAAATAAGCTTAAAAGCTGAAAACTGTTGCTCGTCACCTTCCCGCCAGTAACAGTGACAGAACCCAGCTTCTGCTTTGCAGACTGTGCGCAGGGGGCCACATTCACATATTTCTAAGAGTCACACGGGATAGAATTTCTGCTCGCCCAAGGAGCTGCGCAAACTCTCTACGCGGAGACAGAAAACATACCCACAGTCCGGGAGGGTGCTGGGACGCGCCAATGTTTTCGTATCCCCTGCCCATCCTAATCAACTGAAACCATGAAGCTTCCTGCTGCCCTGAATATCCCTGGGATACCTTACCCACAGGAAACTGGCTTGCGAGGCTGGATGGAGCCAAACCCGAAGAGCCTCAGTTATCAGCATGGCCTGCCCAACCTGCTTTAAGCGTGGCCAGCTGCTGGACAGGGAATGAGAAGAAGCAAAATGAACGCCCTTTTATTTCCTATCTTCTACCCAAAATGCGGACACTGTTTCACTCTCCAGACTGCCCCCAGCATTTTCTGTTTTTATTCCTCTTTAATTCTTAACCGTACTGGTACACATGGTTCCTTAGGATACACTGTACAGAAACAGGCCATTCGGCCCAACAAATCCATGCCGATTTTCATGTGCCACTCGCGACTCCTCCTGCCCTTGCTCGTCTAAATCCACCATTCTAACCCTCTCTACCCTTCTACCAGATCTCGCTTCCCCTTAAACACATCTTGACGATTCACCTCACTCGTTGTGGGAACGAGTTCCACCTTCTGCCCACTCTCTGAGGAAAGACATTTCTCCTGAATTCAATGCCACCTCCCCTCCCGCGATTAGCTTTGTTGGGTATGCCCTCCCGTCCTGCCCTTCCCCACAAGAGGAAACATTCCCTCCGTCTCCACTCGATCCAAACCTTTCGTCATTTTAAAGATCTCGATTTGGGCCACAACTGCACTTCCCACACCCCCACCAAAAATTATTTAAAGAAAAAGAGACCCCAACCTATCAATCCTTTCCTGATCATAAAACCCCTACGGTGCAGAAGATTCTACGATGCATCGATTCTGCACCGACCCTCTGACAGAGCACCCTACTTAGGCCCACTCCACCTCCCTATAACCCCACCCAATCTGCACATCTTTGGACTGCAGGAGGAAACCGGAGCACCCGGAGGAAACCCACGCAGCCACGGGGGGAGGACGTGCAGACTCCACACAGACAGTGACCCGAGGTCGGAATTGAACCCGGGTCCCTGGTGCTGTGAGCAGTAGAGCTAAGCATGTGCCACCCAAATATGTAAACCCACACATTTCTGGGATCATCCATATAAATCTCCGCAAACTCTCCAGTGTCCCAATATCCTTTTTATAACATGGTGACCAGAATCACATGCAGTGTCACCTATCCAAAGTTCCATGCTGGCTGAGCGTAACCTCACTACTTTCCAATCCTATCGCTCTGGAAATAAAGCCCAGTGATGGTTTGCTCTTTTTAAAACTATACGGTTTCGCCCGATAAACCGCCAGCCTTTTATGAAGTGTTTCCATATCTCCCCAGTCCGACAAAGTAGACAAACACTCCGGGAAGCTTTGCTTTGAGGTTTAGTGAGCAGCGGAATTGTATAGACTGGGAAGGTACCCGGTTTCACCCATGCCTGAGCCAGGACAATCAGCCCAGCCACAAAGATGAGTGCCAGAGCCTCTGGCTAGAGAATGGGATGCTGGCCAGAGATCTCACCGCTGGTTGCTGTGTTCACACCCTAATATTTAGCAGTGATGCCCCCTGTATGTTGTTAGGGGGCCTTTTAGCTCCGTTGGCTGGACAGTTGGTTTGTGTTGCAGAGCGAGGCCAACAGCCGCGGGTTCAATTCATGTTAATGGCTGAGACCTTCTCAACCTCACCCCTCGCCTGAAGTGTGGTGATCCTCCTATTAAATAACCACCAGTCAGCTCTCCCCCTCAAAAGAAGAAAGCAGCCTATATCAACTTGGACGATGGTAACTTTACTTGACTTTTACATGTGCAGGGTCACATGGAGAATTGCCATTCGGTCAAACAAACAAACAATTTGCATTATAATAATAATTATAATCTTATCTTAAAATAATCTTTATTGTTGTCACAAGTAGGCAGTGCAATGAAGTTACTATGAAAAGCCCTCAGATGCCACATTCCGGCGCCTGTTCGGGTACACAGAGGGAGGATTCAGAATGTCCAATTCACTTAACAAGCACGTCTTTCGGGACTTGTGGGAGGAAACCGGAGCACCCGGAGGAAACCCACGCAGACACGGGGAGAACGTGCAGACTCCGCACAGACAGTGACCCAAGCAGGAATCAAATCTGGGATACTAGCGCTGTGAAGCAACAGTGCTAACCACTGTGCTGCTCATTTGTACAGTGCCTTTGCCTTAAGAGAAACATCCCATGTCAACATAATTTTACACTGACCATAGAAAACTTTTTGAACAAGAGAAAGCTCAGACGATGAGATAGTAAGGATGACTTCAAGGAGGGGAGAGAGTCAAAGGGACAGAGGGATTTAGGAAGGTAGTCCCAGAGTTTAGGGCATAAGTGGCCGAAGTCATGGTCGCCAATGGGGAGCGATGGAAACTAGGGTGGCGCAGAAGTTGAGAACAGGAGGAGTACAGAGATCTTGGAGAGTTACAGGGCTGGAGGAGGTCACAGGGATAGGGAAGGACTTGTAAATATTGATGAGAATTTTAAAAATTGAGGCGCTGCAGCGACTGGGAGATAACATAGGTCAGCTAGCGCCCTGGGGGGCTTGGGGGGGGGGGGGGGGGGGGAGAGAGAGAGAGAGAGAGAGAGAGAGAGGGAGAGAGAAGAGGAAAGAGAGAGGAGGAGAGAGAGAGAGAAGAGGAGAGAGAGAGAGAAGAGGAAAGAGAGAAGGGGAGAGAGAGAGAGAGAGAAGAGAAAAGAGAGAGGAGGAGAGAGAGAGAGCGAGAAGACCAGAGAGAGAGAGAGAGAGAGAGAAGAGGGAGAGAGAGAGAGTGAGAGAGAGAGTGAGAGAGCAGCTCGAATTTAGATCCGGATGAGCTCAAAATTAGAGAAGGAGTGACCGAAGAGACCGGCAAGGACAGTACTGGAAAAGCCACGGCCGGCGGTGCACTCGACAGCGCAACAAAAGATGTCGAAGCGAGTGAGGAAACTGCAGTAAATAGATTTTCAAAGGTTCAAACACCACTTTAAGGGTTACCTACTTGATAATGTACACATCGTACTTCCCCGCCGACCTCCCCGACTTCCTCTGCTTCAGCTTCCGCGTCCATCCCTCGGGGAGCGTGGGGTCGTCGTACAGCGGGCCACGGTCTCGAATCAGGGAGCGCCTGGGCTTGGGAGTGGAAGGGGTAGCCGCAACTGCTCCCTCTTGCTCTGCTGTCTCAGCTTTGTTGCCGTCTGCCGGCTCTGGGACCAGAGCTTCGGCTGGCTGGGCTTCTCGGTGCTTCTCCTCATCGTGCTCGTCCTTCTTCTTGTGTTTCTTCACTTTCAGCAGCTTCTCCCTTTGCCCGGCCTGCTCGTGGTCTTCCGATTTCTCCTCGCTGCAACAACAATGACAACAGGAGTCCATCACTTAAACGTGTCACAACCCGTAGAAAACAAGAGCTCATTTCAATATCCTTTCCCTGTCTTCCGTATGGTCACAGCCAATTGGTCAAAACATAGAAACATTGGGGCGGGAGTCAGTTGTTCAGGCCTTTGAGCCTGCTCCACCAGTCAATGTTCTTTTTAATAAATTGAAAGCACACAATTCATTTTTTTCAAATTAAGGGGCAATTTAGCATGGCCAATCCACCCAGCATGTAAACGTGGTTCGCCAGTCAATGTGATCATGGCTGATCCTCGAGACAGTGCACACTGCTCAAATCTGGCTCACACTCAGTAACGTGCCCAAACACCCCACCCCTGCCCAATCCCTCCCACTCACTCTCCCGCGTCAATCTGTCAAGTGACTGAGAGCCGCGGAGTGTGAAAATCCGTAAAATCGAAAAACAGCAAAGACTAGAAACGTGCGGCAACAGCTCTCGCTCGGGTATTTCCAAGGACACTTTGCAGGAACATTCACAGATTGAAAACTCATGCCGTGGCGAACGAGGATAAACGACAAACTTTGCCCAAGAGCTAAGCTTTAAGAGTGGCTCTAAAACATGGAGAATTGGGCCATTTGGCCCTTCAAGCCATTCAAAATGGTCATGGCTGTTCCTCAATCTCAATTACTCCCCATATCCCTTGATGCCATTAAAATCGAAAAAATTATCTTGAATGCATTCAGTGACCTGGCCTCCACAGCCTCCAATGGTAAAGAATTCCACAGGTTCACTAGCCTCTCACCTGCCCATTTCACATAACCTCATCTAACCTGCAGATCCTTGGACACAGGGGCAATTTAACATGGCCATGCAGAGACGGGGAGAATGTGCAAACTCCACACAGACAGTGTTGAACCTGGGTTCCTGGCGCCATGAGGCACTACCGTGCCTCCCTGCTGCCCCAGTTGAACCAATCTTTCTTCACTCTCCTCACTGGACAGTCCCGACAACCCCGATATCAGCCGAGTAAACCTCTGCTTCACACACTCTATAGGAAGATAAACTTTCTTAGTGAGACCACGTCTCCAGGTATGGCCTCACCAAGGCCTTGTATAACTTCAGTAGGACATCCCTACTTCGGAACTCAATCGTCTTGCAATGAGGGCCAGCGGACCATTTGCCTTACTAACGGCTCGCTGCACATGTCTCCCCACTTTCATTGACTGGTGCCCAAGGAAAACCCCGATCCCTCTGTACACCCAGGGCAGAGTGGGATGTTTGACAAGGGTGCGAGTTGATGAAGGATACAAAGCACATCCCCTGAAATGCCGTGACCAAAAAAAGAGACACATTAATTTAAAACCGCAGAAAAGTTTCAACGTAAACAGCAAGACTGTCAGAACGACATTACAAAAATAAAACCATCACACGAATGCCAGCAACTTCTTTCTGCACTCATTCATGAATGCAAGTTAGCTGATTTGGATAAACGCAGTCAGGAGATAAAAGAACTATTGGGGCTGAGTTGAGATATGCCCTGTGAAAACGAAGGGACGGTGTGGAGGGAGAAGAAGCAATTTCATAAAGTCTATTTTGACAACCCGATTTTCAATCACATCGCATAGTTATATGTTTGCAACGGCAACTAACCTCCACGCACCTGTGTTCTATCGATATTGAGAGCAGACGTACAAAAATAGGGTTTTTCTAACACTGACAAACTGAAGTCATTCAGACAAACACAAGACTTAGGCAGCAGGATGAGGCGACTCAGCCATTCCAGTCTTGCTCCTCCATTCAATACGATCATCGCTGATCTGATTAGAATCTCACACCCATGTTCCTGCTGACCCCCCCCCCCCCCCCCCGATAACCTTTCACCCCCCCCCCCCCCCCCCCCCCACCTTGTTAATCGAGAGTCTATCCACCTCGGCCTTATAAACATTCAGATTCTCCTTCCCCGCCTTCTGAGGAAGAAAGTTCCGGAGACTCTCGACCCTGAGAGAAATAATTTCTCCTCATCTCCGCCTGAAATGGGCGACCCCCCTATTTATAAACTGTGATTTCCTCCCCCCCCCCCCTCCTCCCCGCAGGTTCCAATTCCCTTTCCCGTTCTCCAGCAGGGATAGAGCTGCAGTGTGGGTCGGGTAGGCTCCAAATTCCTTTCCCATTCCCCAGCAGGGATAGAGCTGCAGTGTGGGTCGGGTAGGCTCCAAATCCCTTTCCCATTCCCCAGCAGGGATAGAGCTGCAGTGTGGGGAGAACAGGCTCCAAATCCCTTTCCCATTCTCCAGCAGGGATAGACCTGCAGTGTGGGGAGAACAGGCTCCAAATCCTTTTCCCATTCTCCAGCAGGGATAGAGCTGCAGTGTGGGGAGAACAGGCTCCAAATCCCTTTCCCGTTCTCCAGCAAGGAAAGAGCTGCAGTGTGGGTAGAACAGGCTTTAATTCCCTTCCCCGTTCACCAGCAGGAAAGAGCTGCAGTGTGGGTAGAACAGGCTCCAAATCCCTTTCCCTTTCTCCAGCAGGGATAGAGCTGCAGTGTGGGTAGAACAGGCTCCAAATCCCTTTCCCGTTCTCCAGCAGGGATAGAGCTGCAGTGTGGGTAGAACAGGCTCCAAATCCCTTTCCCGTTTTCCAGCAGGGATAGAGCTGCAGTGTGGGTAGAACAGGCTTTAATTCCCTTTCCCGTTCTCCAGCAAGGATAGAGCTGCAGTGTGGGTCGGGTAGGCTCCAAATCCCTTTCCCGTTCTCCAGCAAGGATAGAGCTGCAGTGTGGGTAGAACAGAATTTAATTCCCTTTCCCGTTCTCCAGCAGGGATAGAGCTGCAGTGTGGGGAGAACAGGTTCCAAATCCCTTTCCCGTTCTCCAGCAAGGACAGAGCTGCAGTGTGGGTAGAACAGGCTCCAAATCCCTTTCCCGTTCTCCAGCAGGGATAGAGCTGCAGTGTGGGTAGAACAGGCTCCAAATCCCTTTCCCGTTCCCCAGCAAGGACAGAGCTGCAGTGTGGGGAGAACAGGTTCCAAATCCCTTTCCCGTTCCCCAGCACGGACAGAAGTACGAGTGTGGGTAGAACAGGCCTCAGCAAAAGCTATAGTTCTGGAATAGTTGACATGGATGTTTGACACTTGCAAGGGGAGAGTGCAGTGGTGGCAATGTCACTGGGCTGGTATTCCAGGCTAATAGGACACAGTGGAAATTTTAATTCAAGTAATAAAGTCTAGAATTATAACACTAGTCTCAGTCACGGTGACCGTGAAACTATCATCGATTGTTGTTAAAACCCACCTGGTTTACTAATGTCCCTTTCGGAAGGGGAATTTGCCGTCCTTAACCCCAGGTATGGTCTACATGAGCCCCCCCCCCCCCCCCCCACATTATGTCCGTTTAATCCTGGGAATAGTGTTAGTGTCAGCCTTGTTTCGGAATCTCGGGGTTTTGTTCTTTTGTGAGGACATCAACTGCAGGTTTTAGTTAAGTGTTTCTAAAGCAGAGTCATATTTTGGTTTAATTCCTGCAATTTAAAATTAAAAATCTTGTTTTTTTTAAAACAAAAAAACCCTTCGTACTTTTGTTCCGGTCGTCTGAGAAACATTGAGAAATGTCTCAGCAAATACCCCAAACTGTTCGAATCATAGAATTCTTACATGCAGGAGGCAATTTGGCCCATTGAGTTTGCACCGACCCTCTGAAAGAGCAACCTACCTAGGCCCATGCCTTCACCCTTTCCCCGTAATCCCACCTAACCTTTTGGACACTAAGGAGTGATTTAGCGTGGCCACCTAACTTGCACAGCCTTTGGACCGCGTGAGGAGACCGGAGCGCCCAGAGGAAACCCACGCAAACAGGGGGAGAAAGTGCAAACTCCACATCGACAGTCACCCAAGGCCGGAATTGAACCCGGGTCTCTGGTGCTGTGAGGCAGCCGTGCTGACCACTGCGCCATCGTGCTGCACTGTTGTTTCACACTTCATCAGGGGGGGCCCCTCACAAAAAAAAATAATCAGGAAATAACAATAAAATAATTGACCCAATAAATGTGAGAATACTGAGAGGTGTAGAGGAAATGTGGGAGTTTGGGAGCGAACATTCAGAGATTCCCAAAGGCTGCAGGACATGTCGACAAGATGGTTAAGAAGGCAGGTGGAATCCTTTCCTTTACTGGCTGAGGTCAAATACAAGAGCAGAGAGGTTGTGCCGGAATGATGTACAACATTAGTTCGGCCACAACTTGAGTGCGCAGTTCTGGTCATCTCATTACAGAACAGGGATCACTGCACTTGACAGGGTACAGAGGCAATTTACAAGGATGTTGTCACCCAGGGCCGGACAACGGCAGCGATGAGGGAAGCTTGTAGAGGCTGAGTTTACTTCTGCTCTTTGGAACAGGAGGAGGCTGCAGGGAGATTTGATTGCGATAGATAAAATTGCAAGGGGCCTGGATAAGGTGAATGGAAAGGACCCATTTATTTTAGCAGAGAGGTCAGTGACTAGGGTGGAGCAGAGATTTAAAGTGATTGGTCGTTTCTTTCTGGTAAAACGCTCTCTGCCAAGGCCAGTTTTAAGTAACCATCCTTGGTTGCCCATCGAGGAGATGGCAGCGCGCCAGCTTGCTCTAAGCTGAGAGCTTCAACCACATCTGGTTCCCTGACTGCGAGAGGAGGGGAGATGGGGGGAGGGGTGTCCAACTCCTCCAGGCCATCTCCCTTCACCAGTTCCCCCCCCAAAAATCCAGGACGCGATTCTCCCAAAACGGGAGAAATCGTAAGGCTGGCGTCAAACCCGGGCGGGTTTGACGCCAGCGCGCCCCTTCCCAACCGGGAGCCGATTCTGGTCCCCGGTCGGGGCTAGCAGCCCGACGCCGTAAGCTCCGGCATCATGGGCTTAACAAGCTTGCCGGAGTTAGCGCCGGCTGACGCGTCATATGACGTCAGCCGCGCATGCGCGGATTGGAAGACTCCAACCCGCGCATGCGCGGATGACGTCATCGCGTATTTGCGCGAAACCCGCGCATGCGCGGGCCGGGATGCCCCTCAGCCGCCCCGCGAATGGATACTGCGGGGCGGCGGAAGGAGAAATAGTGCGCGGGCATCGGGCCCGCTGCCCGCGATCGGTGCCCACCGATCGCGGGCCCATGGCACCCTTGGCATGGCCGTGGTACTGCCGTGCCAATCGGTGCCATGGTTATAAAAAGCGAGTTGTTCCCGCCGTTTTTACGAACGGCCAGACCAGGTGTGTTTGCCGTTCGTAAAAACAGCGTAAAGGGCTGGGACTTCGACCCATCTATCAGCTGTGAATCGCTGCCGGCCGTAAAAAAACGGCGGCAGCGATTCGTGTCGGGAGTTGGGCGGGGGGGGGGGGGGGGGGGGGGGGGGGGGGAGAATAGCGGGAGGGCGGGAAGAATGTCGGGAAGGCCCTCCCGCTATTCTCCGACCCGTCGTGGGGGGCGGAGAATCGCGCCCCCAATGTTTAAAGAAGTCAAAGTGCTGTCTGTCACATTTGACCACAATTCTTCGTACGGAATCTTATAAAGCCGGTCCTGATGGTCTGACCGCTTTGAAAACTCAGGAATTTCCCAGATAAATTAGTGGGTTTAAAACTGTCCTTTCTGATATGACAGCGACGCAATGCTCTTGGCTTACACCGTTAGTCTCAAGAGGAGTTTGCTTGATCTTAGGCGAAGAGGCAGCAGGGAATGCCACAACTGGCCTTGCCACCTGATCCTTGGGAAAGAAAGTGGGCGGAGCGCAGTTAAAACAATTCTGGAACGCGCGGCGCACAAAGACGTCTATGGTCGAGCGGCACCCTCCGCCCTTGCCACATGCAGGAAGAACAGGTGGCAGGGCCAGGAAGCACATGGCTGCATACTTGATTGAAAAGCGCAAAGCCAGGCGCGACAAACCGTTGGTGGCACGGTGATAGCCAGTTCAGAACGCACCCAAACGTTGCATGAAATTCCCACGCACCCTCCAACTTCACAATTGCCCTTTATTTGAGAAAAGAAAACCATGAAAACAACACACAATCATGCTCTTTATCCTCTACGTCGGGCTTAGAGGCTGAACAAAGGTCAGTGCTCACCGACAATGGAGCAGGGATTTAAAAAAGACCAACCCAACAAAGCGCTGCTTCAGTTATTGTATCGCATTCAACAGCATAAAGTACCTCTCAAGGAGTGGAACATTTATAAAATAGGCTACTTATCTGCAGGTATTGATCGTAAGACCACAGTAATTGGAAATCCAGTACTTCCTGGATTAGCCACACATTGCCTCCCCTTCAATAAACCACAGGGTGAACGGGAACAAGGGCACTGCTTGGGCTGTGCGGCTGCTTAGTAATTCAAGCCTCCTTCACTCCCGCGGTGAAAGATCAATATTGCTCCTGTAGTACCGGTTATTCCCAATCAGCTGAGAGGTTATACCTCATTCAGAACCTGAGGGGAAGCAGGGGGGTCATCCTTATCCTGGAGCAGTGCTCGCCAGGACCTGGAAACAGGTTAGCTGGGGCTAGTTCTGGGTCGGGACGGGAGTGGGGGGGCAGGCAGCAAAATGGTGTTCAAGGCCAAGATGAGATGAGCCGCTGCCTCAGTGATTGGCAACGCAGGCTCGAGGGACCTCCTCACTGCTCCCATTTCTTCCCCTCGCAGACCCTGGGGTTCGTTCTGGGAAGGTCCTGCCATGCGAAAACTAGTTTTGTTCCCAAAAATGGAAGAAGAGAGAAATGACTTCAGTAACAAACGAGCTGACGCACTCAGAGTGGGCACGCTGCTGTAATACACAAAATGGTTAACATGTGGTGGATTCAGGACTTTGTCCCCTTGTTAAGTGCACATGTTGATGCTCCAGAAAGTAACCGTGTGACATCGGAACTAGCCCGTAACCTAAAAAGAACACAGCGCAGGCACATGATACAAGGGTGCTTTTTATCAAGATTCGAGTCGCAAAGAGGAAATGTAGTTTTATGATGGAAATAAAATGAGTCATATGGGCCCACTCAGTGCTGACCACTGAGTGTTAGCGACGAGAATTATTCTGGTGTTCTGTTTTTTAAAAAAAAACAAGTGCCGCGCAATCCTTCACATTTCTGCCTCTCCCAGGGAAACAGTAGACACCATGCCAGGATTACAGCTTCCCTGCAGGAATCTCACTCGAGGAGCGGTGCTTCAGGCCAGCATGTCACGAGAGCACGAGATGCCACAGGAAGTGTTAACCTGCCCCACAACGTGCTGCTACAAGAACAGCGGTCAATGGATAACAAATCAGGGATGATGTGGGAATAGCGCGGGGCAGAGGGGAGGGAGAGTAGATGGGAGCGGAGGGGGAGTAGAGGGGAGGGGGAGTAGAAGGGGATAGAGGGGTTGAGAGGGGAGGGGGATAAGGGGAGGGTGAATACAGGGCAATCGATGGGCAAATAGAGGGGAAGGGGAATACAAGGGTGATTGGCAGGGATGGGAATAGAAGGGTGAGTAGATGGGAAGGTGAATAGAGGGGGGATAGAAGGGTGAAAATTTCTTTTTAAAAACAAATCAGGGACTGGAACCACAATTCCCTGTTCCTCGCACAGTTGCACCAAGGCTTTCCTGCCATCGTTTCCGGGATGAGATCAGGCGAAGCTGGCGAAATCCCCGCACCAATCCACGGATCTGTCTGTTCTGTAGGGCACAGTTCCACACTTGTTAAACGACCAGGAAAACAATGGTTTGTGTTTCCATATTGCCTTTAAGGACACCCCTCAGGTGTATTGCAGCCAACGAAGTACCTCACAGCCGTGAGTGTCACTGACTAAGCCAGCATTTGCTGCCCATCCCTAATTGCTCCACGAGAAGGTGGTGGGTGAGCCGCCATCTTGAACCGTTGCAGCCCTTGTGCGGCGTAGGTACACCCACAGTGCTCATAGGGAGAGAGTTCCAGGATTCTGACCCAATGACAGTGAAAGAACGGCCGATATATTTCCAAGTCGGGATGATGGGGAACTCGGAGGGGGGATTTGCAGGTTCCCCATGCTTTTGCTGGCCTTGTCCTTCCAGGTGGGAGACGGCACCGGTTTGGGAGATTCTGTCGGAAGGACACTCAGTGCATCTTGGCACACACACTGCAGCTGCTTTGCGAACGGAGAATGCAATGTTTGAGCAAGTGGATGATGTTCCAATCACACAGGGCTGCTTTCTCCTGTTTCCTCTCCACACACCGTGGGCGCAAGGTCCCGAGCTCATCGGCCGACCAGGTGATGAGAGGTTTGTGACGCTTGAGGCATCTTGAGAAATTCAACTGAACCTTAAGAGACTTCGCGATCTGGATCTCATCCTCACTGGGCAAAAACCAGATCAGCATATTTAAACTCTGCGCCGGATTCTCCCGGCGCCCAGGAACTAATGGCCTCTCCAGCGAGGTCTCGACCAGGCACCGTTTAGCATTGGTCCACACAAATGTAAACCAAGTGTAACGGCACCTGCAGAGTTTCCCAGGCCATTGGAGACCCCTGGGTGGTCGGGGGCAGGGTCAGGGTGGCCCCTGGCTCTCTCTCTGGCACCTTGGTACAGCCAGGATGCCTGGGTGGCACTGCCAAAGATCAGGACCCGAGGGGGGCCATGCCCATGAAAGGGGCGATGGGTGTGTGGGGGTATATAAAAGGTCAGAAGGATGTAAAGGGGTCTCATAATAGTTGGGAGGGTAAAAGTTGGGTTATGGATGGGGGTCCCGAAAGGGGGGTGGGGAGCCCAAAAGGGTGGCTGGGCAGGCCTGAAAAATAGCAGGGTGTCCTCACTTGGGGGGGACCGGTGGGTAATGCCCATATGTGTAGGAGTGACATTGCCCGTGGACGGGGTGACTCTCAAGCTCACTTATGGACACACTTGTGAAAATGGCGGCCTGATTTCTGAGGTGCCGGACTAGCTGGCCAGTGCAACTCCCCAGTGATGAAATAAATTCGAAGTATGGGCTAGATCGGGGAGAAACTCCCCAAGGCCCAAAATAAATGGGCGGGATTCTCCATCCCGCCGCACCTGTTTTCTGGTGCGACGTGCCTTCGCTCGCAGCTGGATCCCGCCTCCTGGCAGCCGGCCAATGGGGTTTCGGGAAATCCTCGGGCGCAAGCGTGCTGCCGGTGAAATGGAGGATCCCGCCGACGGAGAATCGAGCCCAATGACTAAATGTAGCCGAATAGTGCTGTGAATCTCACCCAAAGTGACACTTCGAAATGTTTCGGTTGAATTCCACCGCATATCTCCAGTTGAAAAGATAGGCATGAAACCAGTTCCCCCGCCCGTGTCAATGCCTCAAGAGCAGCCAGCACCCCCACCATAACTGTAGGCATCAGGCGATGTCAGGTTAGAAGCTGCGTTAATTCAGCCAGGGTGCAATAGAAAGCGCACATTCTGTTCCAATTTGTATTTCCATTTTAAATTCTTACGTCCACATTAATGACGGATGCTATCTGCACAAGCTTTGTTCATGCTGCAATGGGGCCCTCTTGTCAATGGCAGCATTACAACACAACTTAAACTATCCCATTAACCAGGTCCCATTCATAATGCAGTCACAGGAATCTAAAATGGCAGAAATTAGCAGGAGGTCTGAACAAATTTAAGATTTTAATTATAGATTATATCCGCACCTTAGGTTTAGAATATTTTCCACAATTATGCTTAATCAGGCATTCCTTTCTGACGCCGTGGCAGTTTACAGATCTTTTCTTAAATGACATTAGGTACCAAACCGGCCTCTGGCTCAGTGAGTTCCAGTCCCACGACACATCCAGAGCCTGAGTCCATAAACCCGGCTGGCACTCCGTGATGGAACCGAGGCGGGTGCCCCAATGTGTCGGACGGCGCCTGCCCGCGCACACAACGTCAAACAGAGACTGCGCCAAACTGCCCTGCTGGTTCAGGAGTGGACTTTCACCTCCCAGGGCACTTGCTCAAAAAGGACCACAGCTCTCCCCAATGCCAGGTCCAAAGTGTCTCTCAGGAAAACAGAATCACGTGAATCCGGTATTGCTGTTGCCTGCCTCGCCTGCTGAAGTCACCGTACTATTACATTAATTCAACGCCCAGGAAACATGTGAAAAATACATGCTCCCTAAATACATCACTTTAAAAAAAAATGACAACATTTCAGTGGCTAGGGCACCGAAGAAATCTATTTCTATTTAGGAGTCGATACTTGGTGATTTGGGGACACACGTTGCCTGGTGTACCTCTGGGCTGGACTCTCCTCGCTGCTGATTCTGTTAAAGGGAGTTCACACCAACATTCAGGATTTCTCATGAAAAACCAACATAAAACATGAGCAGAATCCAGCTACCCTTTATGAAGGAAACATTTTGAAAAATAACAGCAACACAACAAGCTTGTGCAAACTGTAACACACACCCTCATTCAGCTGGTGCCCTTCCCTCTTTATGAACAGACAAATAGTGAGGAGGATGCCATTCAGCACCCCTTTGAGTCTATGGGGCCATTCGATAAGGTGGGGGGCTGGACTGATTGTGGCCTCAACTCTACTTTCCTGCCCGCCCACCGATAACCTTCGACTCCCTTGATGGTAGAGAATCTATTAATGCGCCTTGCCTGGACCGCTCTCTGGGAAGAGAGTCCCGCTGGCTCTGATAGAAAGTAAATATCTCTGCCTCTCCGTCTTAAACAAGCAACCCTTTACTTTCAAACTGTGTCCTCTCCTTAGTTCCAGTCTCTCCTGCAAGGAGGGGAAAATATCCTCTGTCCACCCTGCCAGGTCCCCTTGGGATCTTACACGTCTCAATAAGGTCGCCTTCCAACCGCAGGCCCAGTCTGATTTATTTTAAACAGATCGGTGACTCCAGAGGATGACAAGAGGGTAATGTGGCAGCGACACAGTCAGCAGAATGCGGCCAATGCTGGCTTCCACCCAGACGGAATTAAACAAAAAACCGACATGCCAAGTCAGCACGCTGTTACTGAAGGGGAGAACCTTCCCTCCATTTTGGGTGAGGTTCAGGCATGCACAGGAACAGGTGTGGGGCATTCCGCGCTTTGAGCCTGTTCCGTCAGCGAGGAAGAGAGCAAAAAAAAGAAACGGTGCTTTATTTTAAATCCCACTGAGGAAAAATATGCTGGGTTGGCAGCATGAGCTGCTGGCGCGCTTTAATGAAATTGCAGCAAACCCAGAACCATCCCCACCTCCCCAGGACAATCCCTGCAGGGTAAAACTGGACAGATAATCTCATGGATGACTGAAATAATATGCTGTTTAGATAAAGAGGCCGCCTGAACACGGCCAGCAGTTCAATCGTTTTAGAAAACAGGTCGAGAGATTGCTTCTTCCTGACCACTTGTCCCTAATTTGCGTATGGGAGGTGGGAGGGTTGGATTTACCGTACAGGTGCAGTAGACAGTGTGTGTGAGAGAGTGTGTGCGTGTGTGTGTCGGGGGGTGAGGTGGGGGGGGGGGGAAATCCCCTGTAAACCAACTGCAGTGTGTATTTACGGTAAACCTGTGGTAACGCTCACAAAAGGGAGTTTCTAACATCCCAGCACTTGCAGTGGAAGAGCTGGGCGACAAGACAAATAATTAAAAAAACACATCATATCTCAAAGCACTTGCAACCATTTGAAGCAGAATAGGGCAGGTTTTACAGCTGCTGAAATGAGGGGACTTGAGATAGCATTGTGACAGTATGCTGTCACGGAGCCCAAGTATGCTGGGCTGTACAGCAGTGTAATGTCCTGACATTGAGCCATATCTTCAGCTTCCTGGGGACCCTACGCTCTGAAATTCCCTGCCTAAACCTCAGCGCCTCTATCTTGTCGTTGAAGGTGCTCCTTAAGACCGACCACTTGGAGCTTTTGGTCACTAATCCACGGGCATCTCCACAGGTGGCTCGGGGTCAGATTCTGCTCAATTAAAGACCCAGGAATGGACGCCTCACTTGTACTCGTCTGACATCTTTTGGGTAGCCGTGGGTTCTCCACGTCAAAACATCTGGCCACACACTAACTGGGAATCCATTTCCGGCTACCTGCTCTCCTATGTAAATAACCCCCCCCCCCGGCGGACTGAAATCGTCTGAACCCGTCAATTAGATTCTTGCCTTTGTCAATGCATCAAACCTATCTGCAGTGAACCCACCGTTGTAAAATGCGTCAAGCTGTCTGAAACTCTCCGCCGACTAGCCGTCATTGTCTGTGCCTCTCTGTGGAGCACTGCAGCAGCACTTATGTTGACTCTGGCAATGGCACAAGATTGGAACACTCTATGTATCTATTCTCTCCACTATAAATAGAGCTCCACCCTAGCTGTCAGCTCTCTAATTTACTTTACATTCTTCAGGCCCCACTCCAGGCAGGAGAGCGTGCGTTCGTGATCGGCCCGTTGTTGCTTCCTTTTTGTTTCAAACAAAGCCAAGCACCGGGGCTGGAAGACGTGAAATTTCTGGGCAGCAAAGTACAGGGTAATTTCGAGTAAGAAAGAAAGTGCAGCGCGGAATGAGAGCAAAATTAAAGCAAATGACTGCGGGTGCTTCAATCTGAAAGAAAAAAAGAAAATGCTGGACAATCTCAGCAGGTCTGACAGCGTCTGTGGAGAGAGAAGGGAACTAACATTTCGAGTCTGCATCACTCTTTGTCAAAAGCTAGAGAGAACTGGAAATAGGACAAGATTGATACTGATTTTCTTTACCAGAATTAGAGTATCTGTGCCTGAAGGAAGTTTATGTGAGTTGCGTATTTTTTAAACATGCAGCTGCTCAAATGAGGCCTTTTGAAGAGAGGGATTTCAGGTAAGGACGCATGCCTGTCCACTGTGCCAGACCGTGGCCAGACCGATTGCTGTGCAGAACCACTGATGAACAATGGTCCACGAGCAGCAAGATGACAGGAGGCTGTGGAAGCTGTGCCCAAGTCAGAGCTCCTCAGGCAAGAAAGCAGTAAGATAGTCAGTCATTCTGTGGAAGACAATTTGTTCATGTTTTCAGGTCAAAGGTGCGAGGTTCCGTCACTCTCTTTTCTTTATTCATTCACAGAGATGTGGGGCGTCGCTGGGAAAGGGCTCAGCATTTATTGCCCAATCTCCAATTGCCCCTTGGTGTGGGTGTCTCGCTCGGGGCCATTTCTGAGGGGGCGGTTAAGAGTCGGCCACATTGCTGTGAGTGGACCGGGGTACGGTTGGATGCCAAATTTCCCTCCCAAAAGGGGCATTAGTGAACCAGATGGGTTTTTTGCGACAATCGATGATAGTTTCATGGTCCCCGTGATTGAGACGACCTTTATAATTTCAGATTTTATTAACTGAATTTAAATTCCCACTGACTGCCATGGTGGGATTGAAACCCGTATCCCCCGGAGCATTAACCTGGGTCCCCAAGATTACTGGTCCAGGGGCTTTTCACAGTAACTTCATTTGAAGCCTACTCGTGACAATAAGCAATTTTCATTTCATTTCAGTGGCATTCCCCCAATTCCCTAAGTCTTGGTTAGGCCCATCCCTCTCCTGCGCCCCGTTTTGTTTATTAAAAAAAAGCCTCCACTCGTCTATTTTCCTCCCCACTCCTCCAGGTTATGTCGAGATCATGAGTGAACATCAACCCTTCCAACCCATTCTTCCATACCTGGCATCTGTGTATTAAGCAGGACAAATCCTCCTGGCATTGCTTTTTCCCCTGTCTCTTCCCCATGTGTATTTAAACACTCACAGTGTCAGCGATCCATGCTGGCATACAGCAGAAACAGAGCTGTCTCACGTCCCCCTATTTCACTATTTGTTTCTTCGTAAGATTGAGGTCCCACGCATAAAATAGCTCAGCGATCAAGGCGGGTCATAGGGGATGACTGAGATTGGGGGAGGCTGCGGAGTGAGTTGAAAATAACACAGAGAATTGTAAAATTGAAAACGCTGCCAGACGAGAGGCCCGTGTAGGTCACCCGGGGGTGGGGAGGGGGGTGGAGGAGAGAGAGAGAGAGAGAGAGAGAGAGAGAGAGAGAGAGAGAGAGAGAGAGAGAGAGAGAGAGAGAGAGAGAGAGAGGAAGAGAGAGAAGGAGGAGATGAAGACGACCTGCTGCAAGTTAGGTCACATGCAGCAGAGTCCAGGATGAGGTGAGGAAAGGATTGTCGAGAGTCCTCTCACCTAGCCCAGCCTGACGTGGTTCACACACAGAAAGCTTACAGCACAGAGGAGAGAGAGACACACATACACAGACAGAGAAATAGAGAGAGAAAGAGAAATAGAAACAGAGAGGGAGAGAAATAGAGAGAAGGAAGGAGAGAAACAGAAAGAGAGAGCATGCAAGTGAGCACGAGAAACAACCCTGTGATAGATGACTTTCTGGCTTGTAACCATTATTCCAGAACATGCAAAATCATCAGCAATCCAATTCAGGGGTAGAAGGGTGGTGACAATATCAGGCACCGTTTGCTCAATGTCCCAGAACTGCTGGAAACGCAGGGGAGTCCACCCCACCAAAAATGAATCAGAGTGTGCAGTCCTATGGGTGCTGACTACTCCCCAGGTATCGACCCAAGCGGCTACTGCACGCAGCAGGCAGTGACAGACACACTCAAACCTATTCTTGAACCAGACCACAAGGTGCACAGCACAAGGCGGATCCCCAGTGTAGTGAACAGGAGGATTGCCACGTGTAGCAAGAAGGAAAGCCAAGTTAACACTGCGAACGACAGTCATTCTGCAGCGTTTCAATTAACCGCCTGATGAAGGTATAATTTATGCAGCAGGTTGACCTGGTTAAGCAATGGAGATGTCATCACAGATGGGATAAAAGGCACATCCCAGGGTTGCTCACAGTGTAGTCGGTTTATTCAGCACAGTAGGCAAGTCATTGGAGTTGGACATAAATGTTAATTTCAAATGGAAACTGATCAGGTGGTTTTACGATTCCTTCCCCACGCACTTGCGGGACAGCAATAGCAGCCACATGTTTAAAAAAATAAAATAAAAGAGAGAGAGAGAGAAAGTGTGCTGGCACACATGACGTGAATGGTATCTCCACTTCGTCAGGGTGAGGGTCTTTGACTGGTTTCAATGCTTCAAATGGCTCGTCTCATATTCAAAATCTCAGGTCTGCGAAGCTGCTTAGGTCAAATTACTCATTCGGCTGGTTTACTTTGACATTTACACCTGCCGCTTTCTTGGCCTGTGCTTGGAGCTGAGATGTTAGGGCAACACTCACCGCAGATTTGAGGGGCTGAATGGAACTTAAGCCGGCCTGCGTCCAGAAGGGCACCATCTTCACCTCGCTCCTTTCACCATTGGAGGTTGTCAGCCCAGTTGCTCACTCGTCTCGTTGTTACTGAGTGGACCTTGCAGTGCACAAAATGGCTGCTCTGCTTGCCAGGGAAAGAACCATAGAATCCCTACTGTGCAGAAGGAGGCCATTCGGCCCATTTAGTCTGCACCGACCCTCTGAAAGAGCACCCTCCCGCGTCCCACTCCGCTGCCTTATCCCCATAATCCCACCCAACATTTGGACACTAAGGCGCAATTTAGCCTGGCCAATCCACCTAACCTGCACATCGTTGGACTGTGCGGAGAAACCGGAGCACCCGGAGGAAATCCATGCACGGGGCGGGAGGGGGCAGAACTTGCAAACTCCATGCAGACAGTCACCCGAAGTCGGAACCTGGGTCCCTGGCAATGTGAGACAGCATTACTAACCACTGTGCCACTGGGCATCTCAGGAACAACCTATTGCACTTGAAACCAAAAAGAAAATGCTGGAAAATCTCAGCAGGTCTGGCAGCATCTGCAGGAAGAGAAAAGAGCTACCGTTTCGAGTCCGATGACCCGTTGTCAAAGGTTTTGGTTTCAGATTCCAGTATCCGCAGTAATTTGCTTTTATCTACTGTACTTGAAGATGCTCAGGGTGCAACGCGCATGACGAGTCGTGATGTAAACACAACCACTTCGTTGATGCCTGTCCTCCAGACTCCCTCACAGAAGCACTGTCAAACAAAATTCGTCTGGGGGGGAATTGATGGGTTCGCTTGGAAGTGGAAACCGTTCACTGACTTCTTTAAGGAGGATTGGGGGAGGGGGTTAAGGGGGTTAAGATGGGGACAGTAGGACAGGAGAAGGGGGTAGGACAGGAGAAGGGGGTAAGGCGGGGGGGGTGCGGGGGAGTGGGTGTTGGGTATTTATTACATTGTATAATTTCACTTCTGCTTTCATTTGTTCTGTTTGTTGTTTGTCAATGCAAATACCTGAATAAAAGATTATTTATAAACCCAGACATCTGCAAAGGTTCCCTGGATAATTAACAATTGTTATAATCCCCACGGGGAGCCAATTGAACTCCCCGGGGAGCTTGTGGAGTAAGAGTCTCCCCGCTGAGGGGCGGGGGCCCAACGGCAGGCTTGTTATTTCCCCACAATAAGGATGGAGCTGCCATCTCAGGATGGTCCCGGTTGGGATTTGGGACTGTTGTCTAGCTGCTGTATTTCCTAGCTGTGAATAGGAAACAAGCTACTTTTGACTCACCTTTTTGGGACGCCTCACTGACTACAAGAACAATAAAACAGATGGCACAGCCTTAAAAGGACTACCTGGACCCAGTAATCATCTCGCCTGTTCCCTTTATTTATGAACCCCGGAGATCAACTGGAAACAAATGCTTCTCTACCTGATAGGAGGTTCTGCGAAAACGTCCAGAGGACAAGCCACAAAATGAAATATGGCTTTAAAGCCAGCGGAGAGGAGTGCAAGGAATTTGGTTCAGAGGAGAGTTCCCAGCAGGCGCAGTTTGCCTTCTTTCAACTTCCACTTTACGTGTGAGAAATAAAGTTTGAAGCCGAATGCCCGTTGTCAACAGGCATTCGGCACAGTTTGCTTTATGCCTCTGCCAGTTTTAATTCTGATCATTTAGCTGCATTCAACAGCAGCAGACGCACTTCATTTGTAAAAAAATAAATCAAAAAATATCGCCAGAAAAACGCATAACTACAAAAACATGTTTTTGGGTCATTTGTTTTGGGTTCATCACCAGCCCTGACGCAACTGGTGTAAATTGGAAAATTGAACATGGAGTAAGGAATGTTCTGTCAACAGGCACTACCGGGTTTCTGTGGAATCAGGGTAAACGATAGCTTGTTTAGGCCCGAGCTTTCCCAGTCCACAGGGCAACGTTCCTTTCCGGCACCATCGCTTCAAGGAAATTCCATGCACGGGTGCAGGGTATCGTCGAGAACATAAGAACTAGGAGCAGGAGTAGACGATCTGGCCCCTCGAGCCTGCTCCGCCATTCAATGAGATCATGGCTGATCTTTTGTGGACTCAGCTCCACTTTCCGGCCCGAACACCATAACCCTTAACCCCTTTTTCTTTAAAAAACTATCTATCTTTATCTTAAAAACATTTAATGAAGGAGCCTCAACTGCTTCACTGGGCAAGGAATTCCATAGATTCACAACCCTTTCGGTGAAGAAGTTCCTCCTAAACTCAGTCCTAAATCTACTTTCCCTTATTTTGAGGCTATGCCCCCTAATTCTGCTTTCACCCGCCAGTGGAAACAACCTGCCCGCATCTATCCTATCTATTCCCTTCATAATTTTAAATGTTTCTATAAGATCCCCCCCCTCATCCTTCTAAATTCCAACGAGTACAGTCCCAGTCTACTCAACCTCTCCTCGTAATCCAACCCCTTCAGCTCTGGGATTAACCTCGTGAAACTCCTCTGCACACCCTCCAGTGCCAGTACGTCCTTTCTCAAGTAAGGAGACCAAAACTGAACACAATACTCCAGGTGTGGCCTCACTAACACCTTATACAATTGCAGCATAACCTCCATAGTCTTAAACTCCATCCCTCTAGCAATGAAGGCCCGTGGTTGTAATGAGTTGGCAATTGGAGCCAGTGACACCGTTATATTAGTGAGTTCAATAAATCCCGGCTGCGTCAGAGGAAAAACAAAATGCAGGAACGTTATCAACACCGTCGGCCGACAGGGGACGGCCACCAAGCCACTGGAGTGCGTGGAGGGGGAGGGGGGAGGGCCTACTCGCCCCAACTCTGGGTCCAGCTAACCTTTGATACCTGGAAACAGGCGAGCAATGCTGCATTGTGCGTTGCTCGAGAGGTTTGATTCTGGCCTGGAATGACTATGTGGAGTTTGCATGTTCCATGTCTGCGTGGGTTTCCTCCCACAGTCCAAAGATGTACAGGTTAGGTGGGGTTCCAGGTTAGGATGGGGCAGCACGGTGGTGCAGTGGTCAGCAGGTATGATCCTGGCTCTGGGTCACTGTCCGTGTGGAGAATGCAAATTCTCCCCGTGTTTGTGTGGGTTTCGCCCCTCCACAACCTAAAGATGTGCAGGGTAGGTGGATTGGCCACGCAAAACTGCCCATTAATTGGGGCGACGCAGACTCGATGGACTGAATGGCCTCCCTCTGTAATATAGGGATTGAATGGTTAAGTCCCCGAACAATGTTTAAGTAATGCACTGTCTCAAAATACTTGTCACTTGAGCTCGCTGGGCCCATGATTACCTCATGATGAATAGAGCACGTCCGTACCAGGAAGGTATTGTCAAGAGGTGACACAAGAGTGCCAGAGTAATCGCACATGTGATTTGCTTTTCTTGAAAATAGATACAGCCCCAAACGTCCGCTTTCAACCACTTGACACTGTGTTTTGCGCCTTATTTTGCAATTGATCATGACTTGAAATTATGTGTAATCGTATTGTCGAGCAGAGGTGGGGCAGGGAACTGAATGAGTAAGCTGGGAGCTCAACGCCAATCAGAAAACAGGCTGTTGTTTGAGAGCTCATTTAATTTGATGCACAGACGTGTTATTTCATGGCACCTTCTCGAAATAAAAAATGGGTTTATTATGGCAAAGTAATATCACAGCACTGCAGCTCTCATCAGCTTGCGCGTTTATAGACTCGTGCCATCTGGGAAATTGTCACTGAGTGCTCGTCACTGTGAGAGTGGAGTGCAGCTTTGATTACCATGATGGCGCAGTTTGATTCTTCCCCACAGAGGGAACCTCTTCTCTCGCTCATGCATTGCCAGCTGAGGACAGCACTGCTGGGCTGGGGGAAAAGATTTCTGATGATTGCAGGTTGCAAAGCTGACAGGCTGACAGGGGAGGGGGCTGGAAGGGAGTTCAACTCAACACATTCGAGAACGCACACCCATTTCGACAATTCCAATGCACTCACCGCAGGGCAGGAATTTTGCCCTGCCCGTGAGGAGTTAGCTAAAGAACTGCAAAGGCAAGTTAACTCAGGCAGGGCTGGGAAAATAGGAAGCTAAATGGATGAAGAGGACTTAAGGGATCAGGGAATATAAAGTACCAAAAGTAGAGATGGGAGTTTGACATGGCTATTTACGCCATATCATAGAAAGGGGGTTGGATTAGTCATAGAGGTCGACAGCACAGAAAAGGCCCTTTGGCCCATCGAGTCTGTGCCAGTCAGAAACAACCACCGAACTGTTCTTATCCCATTTCCCAGAACTTGGTCGATAGCCTTGTTTGCCCGGTGACTGTAAGTACACGTCTAAATATTTCTTAAATGTTATGAGGGTCTCTGCCTCCACCAACCTTTCAGGTAGCGAGTTCCAGTCTCCCACCACATTCTGGGTGAAAAAGGTTTCTTCATACCCTCTCTAAACCTCAAGCCCCTTCCCTAAAATCTATGCCCCGGTCACTGATCCCTCCACCAAGGCGAAAGGTTTCTTCCTATCTACTCTATCTATGCCCCTGATAATAATAATAATCTTTATTAATGTCACAAATAGGCTTACATTAACACTGCAGTTAAGTTATTGTGAAAATCCCCTAGTTGCCACACTCCGTCACCTGTTCGAGGGAGAATTCAGAATGTCCAACTCACCTAACAGCACATCTTTCGGGACTTGTGGGAGGAAACCGGAGCACCCGGAGGAAACCCACGCAGACACGGGGAGAACGTGCAGACTCCCCACAGACAGTGACCCAAGCCGGGAATTGAACCTGGAGCCCTGGTGCTGTGAAGCAACAGTGCTAACCACTGTGCTACCCAATCATTTATATAAACCACAAACAGCAAGGGCCCCAACGATGATCCCTGCGGGACTCCACTGGACACGAGCTTCCACTTGGAAAAACACCCGTCAACCATCACCCTCTGCTTCCTGCCAATTCTGGATCCAAATTTCCTTGGATCCCATGGGCTCTTACCTTCGCTATCAGTCTCCCATACACAGATCAGTAGAGGGACAGGTAGTATTGAGGAAGCAAGGGGGTTACAGAAGGATTTGGATAGCCTTGGAGGCTGGGCAATGAAGTGGCAGATGAAATACAATGTGGAAAAGTGTGAGGTCATGCACTTTGGAAGGAAGAATTTAGGCATAGACAATTTTCTAAATGGGGAAATGCTTCGGAAAGCAGAAGCACAAAGGGACTTGGGAGCCCTTGTTCACAATTCTCTTAAGGTTAACGTGCAGGTTCAGTCGGCAGTTTTTGCCTCATGGGAATTCCCATTGAAGCCATTCCAAGTCGTTGGGAAACCCGCGGGTGGAGGCGCGCTGCCCGCGAGACCAGAGAATCCCGGCCGGGGCATATAGAGGTGCTAGAGAGGCTGTAAAACTGATTCACAAGGATGATAGCAAGGACGGTGAGATTCTACTCCCCACAAGCTGAACATGCTACACCTCTTTTCTCTTTAAAAGAGAAGGCTGGGGAGCGATTGAACTGAGATCGTGAAAATTATGAAAGGATCTGATAGAGTGCAGAGACTGCTTCCACCTGAGGGGGGAGACCTCCATCATACCACCTGAGGGGGAAGAGCAAAAGGATACCACCAGCAGACGCACCAAAAGAAACAGGGGATTGGGAAGTGTGGAGACGTGGAACTGGTTCCCACAGAGATTAACTGAGGCAAATAGTGTAGGTACACTGAGGTGATGTTAGATATGCAGGAGAGGGGAGGAGGAATACAGGACTAAGCTGATAAGAGTTAGATATGAATGGATGAGAGGAAACTTCTGTGGAGCATAAATGCCTCAGCGACAGGTTGAGCCAAGTGACCTGGACAACCTATGTAACTCGAGGAACATAGGAACAGGGGTAGGCCATTCACTCGTCGAGCCTGCTCCGCCATTCAATATGATCATGGCTGATCAGACCCTTCAACGTCTTTTACCCACACTCCCCCCAGATTCTTTTATTCCTTTTTTAAAAAATTTAGAGTACCCACTTATTTTTTTCTAAGTAAGGGATATTTTGGTGTGGCAATCCACCTAACCTGCACATCTACCAGCACGGTAGCATTGTGGATAACACAATTGCTTCACAGCTCCAGGGTCCCAGGTTCGATTCCGGCTTGGGTCACTATCTGTGCGGAGTCTGCACATCCTCCCTGTGTGTGCATGGGTTTCCTCCGGGTGCTCCGGTTTCCTCCCACAGTCCACGGATGTGCAGGTCAGGTGGATTGGCCATGATAAATTGCCCTTAGTGTCCAAAATTGCCCTTAGTGTTGGGTGGGGTTACAGGGTTATGGGGATAGGGTGGAGGTGTTGACCTTGGGTAGGGTGCTCTTTCCAAGAGCCGGTGCAGACTCGATGGGCCGAATGGCCTCCTTCTACACTGTAAATTCTATGATTCTATGATCTTTGGGTTGTGGGGTGAAACCCACACAGACAAGGGGAGAATGTGCAAACTTCACACAGACAGTGACCCGGGGCCAGGATTGAACCCAGGTCCTCAGCGCCATAGGCAGCAGTGCTAACCACTGCGCTACCGTGCCGTCCCCACCCTTTATTCCATTTTGAATCAGAAATCCATCAATCTCTGCTTTAAACATATTCAGACTGATCCTCTGACCCTCTGAGGTAGAGAATTCCTAAGATTCACAACCCTGTGTGTGAACAAATCTCTCCATCTCGGTCTGAAATTGTGATCCCTGGATCTCGACTCGCCGACCAAGAGAAACATCTTAGTGGTATCCACCCTGTCTGTATCTTTAAATATCTCGTAGGTTTCAATGAGATCACCTCTCACTCTTCGAATCTCTGGAGAATACAGGCCCAGTTTGCCCCGCTCTCTCTTCCTCAGACAGTCCCCAGAACAGGTCTGGTGAACCTTCGTCGCTCTCCCTCTATGACAATAATCTCCTTTCTGAGGTAAGGGGATGAAAACTGTGTTCAGTACTCCAGGTGGGGTCTAACCAAGCTCCAATACAATTGAAGCAAGTCCTCACTCCTCCTGTACTCAAATCCTATCGCGATAAAGACTAACCTTCCATTAGCCTTGCTAACAGCTCGCTGCACAGTAGATAACGGGGAGCCGATGGATGTGGTATATCTGGATTTCCAGAAAGTCTTTGACAAGGTGCCACACAAAAGGTTGCTGCATAAGATAAAGATGCATGGCATTAAGGGTAAAGTAGTAGCATGGATAGAGGATTGGTTAATTAATAGAAAGCAAAGAGTTGGGATAAATGGGTGTTTCTCTGGTTGGCAATCAGTAGCTAGTGGCGTCCCTCAGCGATCCGTGTTGGGCCCACAATTGTTCACAATTTACATTGATGATTTGGAGTTGGGGACCAAGGGCAATGTGTCCAAGTTTGCAGATGACACTAAGATGAGTGGTAAAGCGAAATGTGCAGAGGATACTGGAAGTCTGCAGAGGGATTTGGATAGGTTAAGTGAATGGGCTAGGGTCTGGCAGATGGAATACAATGTTGACAAATGTGAGGTTATCCATTTTGGTAGGAATAACAGCAAACGGGATTATTATTTAAACGATAAAATATTAAAGCATGCCGCTGTTCAGAGAGACTTGGGTGTGCTAGTGCATGAGTCACAGAAGGTTGGTTTACAAGTGCAACAGGTGATTAAGAAGGCAAATGGAATTTTGTCCTTCATTGCTAGAGGGATGGAGTTTAAGACTAGGGAGGTTATGTTGCAATTGTATAAGGTGTTAGTGCGGCCACACCTGGAGTATTGTGTTCAGTTTTGGTCTCCTTACTTGAGAAAGGACGTACTGGCGCTGGAGGGTGTGCAGAGGAGATTCACTAGGTTAACCCCAGAGCTGAAGGGGTTGGATTATGAGGAGAGGTTGAGTAGACTGGGACTGTACTCGTTGGAATTTAGAAGGATGAGAGGGGGGATCTTATAGAAACATTTAAAATTATGAAGGGAATAGATAGGATAGATGCGGGCAGGTTGTTTCCACTGGCGGGTGACAGCAGAACTAGGGGACATAGCCTCAAAATAAGGGGAAGTAGATTTAGGACTGAGTTTAGGAGGAACTTCTTCACCCAAAGGGTTGTGAATCTATGGAATTCCTTGCCCAGTGAAGCAGTTGAGGCTCCTTCATTACATGTTTTTAAGGTAAAGATAGATAGTTTTTTGAAGAATAAAGGGAGTAAGGGTTATGGTGTTCGGGCCGGAAAGTGGAGCTGAGTCCACAAAAGATCAGCCATGATCTAATTGAATGGCGGAGCAGGCTCGAGGGGGCAGATGGCCTACTCCTGCTCCTAGTTCTTATGGACCTGCCGCGTCGCCTTCAGTGACTCATGGACAAGGTCACCCCGCTCCCTTTGGATATCTACACTAATTTCGCATAGTACCATTGAGGAAATATCTGTACGTCTGTACCTTCTATCAAAATGGATAATCTTACATTTTTCCATGTTGTGTTCTACCCACCATGTTCTTGCCCACTCACTGCCCCATCCCAGAGCTGAAGGGGTTGGATTACGAGGAGAGGTTGAGTAGACTGGGACTGTACGCGTTGGAATTTAGAAGGATGCGGGGGGATCTTATAGAAACATATAAACTTATGAAGGGAATAGATAGGATCGATGCGGGCAGGTTGTTTCCACTGGCGGGTGAAAGCAGAACTAGGGGGCATAGCCTCAAAATAAGGGGAAGTAGATTTAGGACTAAGTTTAGGAGGAACTTCTTCACCCAAAGGGTTGTGAATCTATGGAATTTCTTGCCCAGTGAAGCTCGCTCATTAAATGTTTTTAAGGTAAAGATGGATAGTTTTTTGAAGAATAAAGGGATTAAGGGTTTTGGTGATCGGGCCGGAAAGTGGAGCTACGTCCACAAAAGATCAGCCATGATCTAATTGAATGGCGGAGCAGGCTCGAGGGGCCAGGTGGCCTACTCCTGCTCCTAGTTCTTATGTTCTAAGTGTGTCCAAATCCTCCTGCAGTTTTATATCTTCCTCATATCCCCGCTCAGCTTTGCAGCACCCGCAAATCTGAAAATATCACATATGGTCCATACATCCAGATCATTGATATATATTGTGAACAGCTGGGGCCCAACTACTGATCCTATCTGTACCCCACTAGCCACAGCCTGCCAACGCAAGAATGACCCGTTTCTTCCTCCTCTCTGTTTTTGCCAGTTAGCCAATCCTTAGTCAATGCTGGTACATTGCCCCCTATCCCACATGCTTGTATTTTGCTGATCAACTTCCTGTGGGGGACTTTCTCAAAAGACTTCTGAAAATCCAAACATACTTCATGAATCAACTCACCTTTTATCAATTTTGTGAGCAACATCCTCAAAAAAGTCCAACAAGTCAAGAACATAAGGGCAATTCCACAGATTCATGACCCTTCTGAGAGAAGTAATTTCTTCTCATTTGTTTTAAATCTGCGAACCCTTATCCTGAAAATATGATCTCTCATTCTTGATTGCCGTACAAAAGGAAGCATCTGCTCTACGTCTACTTTGTCAACTATAGAATCCCAACAGTGCAGAAGAAGGCCATTCAGCCCATCAAGTCTGCACCAATCCTACGAAAGACCACCCTATCTATGCCCAATGTCCCACCCTATCCCTGCAACTCCACCCAACCTTACTCCAGACAGTGACCCAACTGGACAGGCATACAAACTCCAGACTGTGACCCAACCTTACTGGCGTAAAAACTCCAGACTGTGACCCAACCTTACAGGCGTACAAACTCCAGACAGTGACCCAACCTTACAGGCGTACAAACTCCAGACTGTGACCCAACGTTAGAGGCGTACAAACTCCAGACTGTGACACAACCTTACAGGCGTACAAACTCCAGACAGTGACCCAACCTTACAGGCATACAATAATCAGACAATGACCCAACCTTACAGGCGTACAAACTCCAGACAGTGACCCAACCTAACAGGCGTACAAACTCCAGACTGTGACCCAACCTTACAGGCGTACAAACTCCAGACAGTGACCCAATCTTACAGGCGTACAAACTCCAGACTGTGACCCAACCTTACAGGCGTACAAACTCCAGACAGTGACCCAACCTTACAGGCGTACAAACGCCAGCCAGAGACCCAACCTTACAGGCGCACAAACGCCAGCCAGTGACCCAACCTTACGGGCGTACAAACGTCAGTGACCTAACCTTACAGGCGATCAAACTCCAGACTGTGACACAACCTTAGGGGCGTACAAACTCCAGACAGTGACCTAACCTCACAGGCGTATAAACGCCAGACAGTGACCCAACATTACGAGCGTACAAACGCCAGCCAGTGACCCAACCTTAAAGGCGTACAAACTCCAGACAGTGACCTAACCTTACAGGCGCACAAACTCCAGACAGTGACATAACTTTACAGGCGTACAAACACCAGCCAGTGACCCAACCTTACAGGAGTACAAACGCCAGACAGTGACCCAACCTTACAGGCGTACAAACTCCAGACAGTGACCCAACCTTACAGGTGTACAAACTCCAGCCAGTGACCCAAACTTACATGCGTACAAACGCCAGTGACCCAACATTACGGGCGTACAAACGCCAGTGACCTAACCTTACAGGAGTAGAAACTCCAGACAGTGACCCAACCTTACAGGCGTACAAACTCCAGACAGTGACCCAACCTTACAGGCGTACAAACTCCAGACTGTGACCCAACCTTACAGGCGTACAAACTCCAGACAGTGACCCAACCTTACAGGCGTACAAACTCCAGACTGTGACCCAACCTTACAGGCGTACAAACTCCAGACAGTGACCCAACCTTACAGGCGTACAAACTCCAGACTGTGACCCAACCTTACAGGCGTACAAACTCCAGACAGTGACCCAACCTTACAGGCATACAATAATCAGACAATGACCCAACCTTACAGGCGTACAAACTCCAGACAGTGACCCAACCTAACAGGCGTACAAACTCCAGACTGTGACCCAACCTTACAGGCGTACAAACTCCAGACAGTGACCCAACCTTACAGGCATACAAACTCCAGACTGTGACCCAACCTTACAGGCGTACAAACTCCAGACAGTGACCCAACCTTACAGGCGTACAAACGCCAGCCAGAGACCCAACCTTACAGGCGCACAAACGCCAGCCAGTGACCCAACCTTACGGGCGTACAAACGTCAGTGACCTAACCTTACAGGCGATCAAACTCCAGACTGTGACACAACCTTAGGGGCGTACAAACTCCAGCCAGTGACCCAAACTTACATGCGTACAAACGCCAGTGACCCAACATTACGGGCGTACAAACGCCAGTGACCTAACCTTACAGGAGTAGAAACTCCAGACAGTGACCCAACCTTACAGGCGTACAAACTCCAGACAGTGACCCAACCTTACAGGCGTACAAACTCCAGACTGTGACCCAACCTTACAGGCGTACAAACTCCAGACAGTGACCCAACCTTACAGGCGTACAAACTCCAGACTGTGACCCAACCTTACAGGCGTACAAACTCCAGACAGTGACCCAACCTTACAGGCGTACAAACTCCAGACAGTGACCCAACCTTACAGGCGTACAAACTCCAGACTGTGACCCAACCTTACAGGCGTACAAACTCCAGACAGTAACCCAACCTTACAGGCGTACAAACTCCAGACAGTGACCCAGCCTTACAGGCGTACAAACGCCAGCCAGTGACCCAACCTTACAGGCGTACAAACGCCAGCCAGTGACCCAACCTTACGGGCGTACAAACGTCAGTGACCTAACCTTACAGGCGATCAAACTCCAGACTGTGACACAACCTTAGGGGCGTACAAACTCCAGACAGTGACCTAACATTACAAGCGTATAAACGCCAGACAGTGACCCAACATTACGAGCGTACAAACGCCAGTGACCCAACCTTAAAGGCGTACAAACTCCAGACAGTGACCTAACCTTACAGGCGTACAAACTCCA
Organism: Scyliorhinus canicula; assembly: GCF_902713615.1. Taxonomy (NCBI): domain Eukaryota; kingdom Metazoa; phylum Chordata; class Chondrichthyes; order Carcharhiniformes; family Scyliorhinidae; genus Scyliorhinus; species Scyliorhinus canicula. Next base: position 7,027,857 of record NC_052166.1, read on the forward strand.
GACAGTGACATAACCTTACAGGCGTACAAACACCAGCCAGTGACCCAACCTTACAGGCGTACAAACGCCAGACAGTGACCCAACCTTACAGGCGTACAAACTCCAGACAGTGACCCAACCTTACAGGCATACAATAATCAGACAATGACCCAACCTTACAGGCGTACAAACTCCAGACAGTGACCCAACCTAACAGGCGTACAAACTCCAGACTGTGACCCAACCTTACAGGCGTACAAACTCCAGACAGTGACCCAACCTTACAGGCATACAAACTCCAGACTGTGACCCAACCTTACAGGCGTACAAACTCCAGACAGTGACCCAACCTTACAGGCGTACAAACGCCAGCCAGAGACCCAACCTAACAGGCGCACAAACGCCAGCCAGTGACCCAACCTTACGGGCGTACAAACGTCAGTGACCTAACCTTACAGGCGATCAAACTCCAGACTGTGACACAACCTTAGGGGCGTACAAACTCCAGACAGTGACCTAACCTCACAGGCGTATAAACGCCAGACAGTGACCCAACATTACGAGCGTACAAACGCCAGCCAGTGACCCAACATTAAAGGCGTACAAACTCCAGACAGTGACCTAACCTTACAGGCGTACAAACTCCAGACAGTGACATAACTTTACAGGCGTACAAACACCAGCCAGTGACCCAACCTTACAGGAGTACAAACGCCAGACAGTGACCCAACCTTACAGGCGTACAAACTCCAGACAGTGACCCAACCTTACAGGTGTACAAACTCCAGCCAGTGACCCAAACTTACATGCGTACAAACGCCAGTGACCCAACATTACGGGCGTACAAACGCCAGTGACCTAACCTTACAGGAGTAGAAACTCCAGACAGTGACCCAACCTTACAGGCGTACAAACTCCAGACAGTGACCCAACCTTACAGGCGTACAAACTCCAGACTGTGACCCAACCTTACAGGCGTACAAACTCCAGACAGTGACCCAACCTTACAGGCGTACAAACTCCAGACTGTGACCCAACCTTACAGGCGTACAAACTCCAGACAGTGACCCAACCTTACAGGCGTACAAACTCCAGACAGTGACCCAACCTTACAGGCGTACAAACTCCAGACTGTGACCCAACCTTACAGGCGTACAAACTCCAGACAGTGACCCAACCTTACAGGCGTACAAACTCCAGACAGTGACCCAACCTTACAGGCGTACAAACGCCAGCCAGTGACCCAACCTTACAGGCGTACAAACGCCAGCCAGTGACCCAACCTTACGGGCGTACAAACGTCAGTGACCTAACCTTACAGGCGATCAAACTCCAGACTGTGACACAACCTTAGGGGCGTACAAACTCCAGACAGTGACCTAACATTACAAGCGTATAAACGCCAGACAGTGACCCAACATTACGAGCGTACAAACGCCAGTGACCCAACCTTAAAGGCGTACAAACTCCAGACAGTGACCTAACCTTACAGGCGTACAAACTCCAGACAGTGACATAACCTTACAGGCGTACAAACACCAGCCAGTGACCCAACCTTACAGGCGTACAAACGCCAGACAGTGACCCAACCTTACAGGCGTACAAACTCCAGACAGTGACCCAACATTACAGGCGTACAAACTCCAGACAGTGACCCAACCTTACAGGCGTACAAACTCCAGACAGTGACATAATCTTACAGGTGTACAAACTCCAGCCAGTGACCCAACCTTACAGGCGTACAAACGCCAGTGACCCAACATTACGGGCGTGCAAACGCCAGTGACCTAACCTTACAGGAGTAGAAACTCCAGACAGTGACCCAACCTTACAGGCGTACAAACGCCAGACAGTGACCCAACCTTACGGGCGTACAAACGCCAGCCAGTGACCCAACCTTACGGGCGTACAAACGCCAGTGACCTAACCTTACAGGCGATCAAACCCCAGACTGTGACCAAACCTTAGGGGTGTACAAACTCCAGCCAGTGACCCAACCTTACGGGCGTACAAACGCCAGCCAGTGACCTAACCTTATGGGCGTACAAACTCAAGACTGTGACCCAATTTTAACGATGTACAAACTCCAGTTACCTAACGTTACAGGTGTACAAACGCCAGACAGTGACCCAACCTTACGGGCATACAAACTCCAGTGACCTAACCTTACAGGCGTACAAACTCCAGACAGTGACCCAACCTTACAGGCGTACAAACGCCAGCCAGTGACCTAACCTTACAGGCGTACAAACGCCAGACAGAGATCCAACCTTACAGGTGTACAAACTCCAGACAGTGACCCAACCTTACAGGCGTACCAACTCCAGCCAGTGACCCAACCTTCAGGTGTACAAACTCCAGCCAGTGACCCAACCTTACAGGTGTACAAACTCCAGCCAGTGACCCAACCTTACAGGCGTACCAACTCCAGCCAGTGACCCAACCTTACAGGCGTACAAACTCCAGCCAGTGACCCAACCAGACAGGCGTACAAACGCCAGCCAGTGACCCAACCTTACGAGCGTACAAACGCCAGTGACCCAACCTTACAGGCGATCAAACTCCAGACTGTGACCAAACCTTAGGGGTGTACAAACTCCAAACAGTGTCCTAACCTTCTGGCCGTACAAGCGCCAGACAGTGACCCAACCAGACGGGCGTACAAATGCCAGTGACCCAACCTTACAGGCGTACAAACTCCAGACAGTGACCTAACCTTACAGGCGTACAAACTCCAGACAGTGACCTAACATTACAGGCGTACAAACTCCAGACAGTGATCCAACCTTACAGGCGTACAAACTCCAGACAGTGAACCAACCTTACAGGCGTACAAACACCAGCCAGTGACCCAACCTTACAGGCGTACAAACGCCAGACGGTGACCCAACCTTACGGGATACAAACGCCAGCCAGTGACCTAACCTTATGGGCGTAGAAACTCAAGACTGTGACCCAATCTTAAGGACGTACAAACTCCAGTTACCTAACGTTACAGGTGTACAAACGCCAGAAAGTGACCCAACCTTAGGGGCATAAAAATGCCAGTGACCTAACCTTACAGGCGTACAAATGCCAGACAGTGACCCAACCTTACAGGCGTACAAACGCCAGACAGCGAGCCAACCTTAGAGGCGTACAAACGCCAGACAGTGACCCAACCTTACAGGCGTACAAACGCCAGACAGTGACCCAACCTTAAAGGCGTACAAACTCCAGACAGTGACCCAACCATACAGGCGTACCAACTCCAGACAGAGACCCAACCTTACGGGCGTACAAACTCCAGGCAGTGACCCAACCGTACAGGCGTACAAACGCCAGCCAGTGACCCAACCTTACAGGCGCACAAACGCCAGCCAATGACCCAACCTTACGGGCGGACAAACGCCAGTGACCGAACCTCACAGGCGTACAAACTCCAGACAGTGACCTAACCTTACAGGCGTACAAACTCCAGACAGTGACATAACCTTACAGGCGTACAAACACCAGCCAGTGACCTAACCTTACAGGAGTACAAACGCCAGACAGTGACCCAACCTTACAGGCGTACAAACTCCAGACAGTGACCCAACATTACAGGCGTACAAACTCCAGACAGTGACCCAACCTTACAGGCGTACAAACTCCAGACAGTGACATAACCTTACAGGTGGACAAACTCCAGCCAGTGACCCAACCTTACAGGCATACAAACGCCAGTGACCCAACATTACGGGCGTACAAACGCCAGTGACCTAACCTTACAGGAGTAGAAACTCCAGACAGTGACCCAACCTTACAGGTGTACAAACGCAAGACAGTGACATAACCTTACAGGCGTACAAACTCCAGACAGTGACCTAACCCTACAGGCGTACAAACTCCTGCCAGTGATCCAAACTTACAGGCGTACAAACGCCAGACAGTGACCCAACCTTACGGGCGTACAAACGCCAGCCAGTGACCCAACCTTACGGGCGTACAAACGCCAGTGACCTAACCTTACAGGCGATCAAACCCCAGACTGTGACCAAACCTTAGGGGTGTACAAACTCCAGCCAGTGACCCAACCTCACGGGCGTACAAACGCCAGCCAGAGACCTAACCTTATGGGCGTACAAACTCAAGACTGTGACCCAATCTTAACGATGTACAAACTCCAGTGACCCAACCTTACAGGCGTACCAACTCCAGCCAGTGACCCAACCTTACAGGCGTACAAACTACAGCCAGTGACCCAACCAGACAGGCGTACAAACGCCAGCCAGTGACCCAACCTTACGAGCGTACAAACGCCAGTGACCCAACCTTACAGGCGATCAAACTCCAGACTGTGACCAAACCTTAGGGGTGTACAAACTCCAGACCGTGTCCTAACCTTCTGGCCGTACAAGCGCCAGACAGTGACCCAACCTGACGGGCGTACAAATGCCAGTGACCCAACCTTACAGGCGTACAAACTCCAGACAGTGACCTAACCTTACAGGCGTACAAACTCCAGACAGTGACCTAACATTACAGGCGTACAAACTCCAGACAGTGATCCAACCTTACAGGCGTACAAACTCCAGACAGTGAACCAACCTTACAGGCGTACAAACACCAGCCAGTGACCCAACCTTACAGGCGTACAAACGCCAGACGGTGACCCAACCTTACGGGATACAAACGCCAGCCAGTGACCTAACCTTATGGGCGTAGAAACTCAAGACTGTGACCCAATCTTAAGGATGTACAAACTCCAGTTACCTAACGTTACAGGTGTACAAACGCCAGAAAGTGACCCAACCTTAGGGGCATAAAAACGCCAGTGACCTAACCTTACAGGCGTACAAATGCCAGACAGTGACCCAACCTTACAGGCGTACAAACGCCAGACAGCGAGCCAACCTTAGAGGCGTACAAACGCCAGACAGTGACCCAACCTTACAGGCGTACAAACGCCAGACAGTGACCCAACCTTAAAGGCGTACAAACTCCAGACAGTGACCCAACCATACAGGCGTACCAACTCCAGACAGAGACCCAACCTTACGGGCGTACAAACTCCAGGCAGTGACCCAACCGTACAGGCGTACAAACGCCAGCCAGTGACCCAACCTTACAGGCGCACAAACGCCAGCCAATGACCCAACCTTACGGGCGGACAAACGCCAGTGACCGAACCTCACAGGCGTACAAACTCCAGACAGTGACCTAACCTTACAGGCGTACAAACTCCAGACAGTGACATAACCTTACAGGCGTACAAACACCAGCCAGTGACCCAACCTTACAGGCGTACAAACGCCAGACAGTGACCCAACCTTACAGGCGTACAAACGCCAGCCAGTGACCCAACATTACGGGCATACAAACGCCAGTGACCTAACCTTACAGGAGTACAAACGCCAGACAGTGACCCAACCTTACAGGCGTACAAACTCCAGACAGTGACCCAACATTACAGGCGTACAAACTCCAGACAGTGACCCAACCTTACAGGCGTACAAACTCCAGACAGTGACATAACCTTACAGGTGGACAAACTCCAGCCAGTGACCCAACCTTACAGGCATACAAACGCCAGTGACCCAACATTACGGGCGTACAAACGCCAGTGACCTAACCTTACAGGAGTAGAAACTCCAGACAGTGACCCAACCTTACGGGCGTACAAACGCCAGCCAGTGACCCAACCTTACGGGCGTACAAACGCCAGTGACCTAACCTTACAGGCGATCAAACCCCAGACTGTGACCAAACCTTAGGGGTGTACAAACTCCAGCCAGTGACCCAACCTTACGGGCGTACAAACGCCAGCCAGTGACCTAACCTTATGGGCGTACAAATTCAAGACTGTGACCCAATTTTAACGATGTACAAACTCCAGTTACCTAACGTTACAGGTGTACAAACGCCAGACAGTGACCCAACCTTACGGGCATACAAACTCCAGTGACCTAACCTTACAGGCGTACAAACTCCAGACAGTGACCCAACCTTACAGGCGTACAAACGCCAGCCAGTGACCTAACCTTACAGGCGTACAAACGCCAGACAGAGATCCAACCTTACAGGTGTACAAACTCCAGACAGTGACCCAACCTTACAGGCGTACCAACTCCAGCCAGTGACCCAACCTTCAGGTGTACAAACTCCAGCCAGTGACCCAACCTTACAGGTGTACAAACTCCAGCCAGTGACCCAACCTTACAGGCGTACCAACTCCAGCCAGTGACCCAACCTTACAGGCGTACAAACTCCAGCCAGTGACCCAACCAGACAGGCGTACAAACGCCAGCCAGTGACCCAACCTTACGAGCGTACAAACGCCAGTGACCCAACCTTACAGGCGATCAAACTCCAGACTGTGACCAAACCTTAGGGGTGTACAAACTCCAAACAGTGTCCTAACCTTCTGGCCGTACAAGCGCCAGACAGTGACCCAACCTGACGGGCGTACAAATGCCAGTGACCCAACCTTACAGGCGTACAAACTCCAGACAGTGACCTAACCTTACAGGCGTACAAACTCCAGACAGTGACCTAACATTACAGGCGTACAAACTCCAGACAGTGATCCAACCTTACAGGCGTACAAACTCCAGACAGTGAACCAACCTTACAGGTGTACAAACACCAGCCAGTGACCCAACCTTACAGGCGTACAAACGCCAGACGGTGACCCAACCTTACGGGATACAAACGCCAGCCAGTGACCTAACCTTATGGGCGTAGAAACTCAAGACTGTGACCCAATCTTAAGGACGTACAAACTCCAGTTACCTAACGTTACAGGTGTACAAACGCCAGAAAGTGACCCAACCTTAGGGGCATAAAAACGCCAGTGACCTAACCTTACAGGCGTACAAATGCCAGACAGTGACCCAACCTTACAGGCGTACAAACGCCAGACAGCGAGCCAACCTTAGAGGCGTACAAACGCCAGACAGTGACCCAACCTTACAGGCGTACAAACGCCAGACAGTGACCCAACCTTAAAGGCGTACAAACTCCAGACAGTGACCCAACCATACAGGCGTACCAACTCCAGACAGAGACCCAACCTTACGGGCGTACAAACTCCAGGCAGTGACCCAACCGTACAGGCGTACAAACGCCAGCCAGTGACCCAACCTTACAGGCGCACAAACGCCAGCCAATGACCCAACCTTACGGGCGGACAAACGCCAGTGACCGAACCTCACAGGCGTACAAACTCCAGACAGTGACCTAACCTTACAGGCGTACAAACTCCAGACAGTGACATAACCTTACAGGCGTACAAACGCCAGACAGTGACCCAACCTTACAGGCGTACAAACGCCAGCCAGTGACCCAACATTACGGGCATACAAACGCCAGTGACCTAACCTTACAGGAGTACAAACGCCAGACAGTGACCCAACCTTACAGGCGTACAAACTCCAGACAGTGACCCAACATTACAGGCGTACAAACTCCAGACAGTGACCCAACCTTACAGGCGTACAAACTCCAGACAGTGACATAACCTTACAGGTGGACAAACTCCAGCCAGTGACCCAACCTTACAGGCATACAAACGCCAGTGACCCAACATTACGGGCGTACAAACGCCAGTGACCTAACCTTACAGGAGTAGAAACTCCAGACAGTGACCCAACCTTACAGGTGTACAAACGCAAGACAGTGACATAACCTTACAGGCGTACAAACTCCAGACAGTGACCTAACCCTACAGGCGTACAAACTCCTGCCAGTGATCCAAACTTACAGGCGTACAAACGCCAGACAGTGACCCAACCGTACGGGCGTACAAACGCCAGCCAGTGACCCAACCTTACGGGCGTACAAACGCCAGTGACCTAACCTTACAGGCGATCAAACCCCAGACTGTGACCAAACCTTAGGGGTGTACAAACTCCAGCCAGTGACCCAACCTCACGGGCGTACAAACGCCAGCCAGTGACCTAACCTTATGGGCGTACAAACTCAAGACTGTGACCCAATCTTAACGATGTACAAACTCCAGTGACCCAACCTTACAGGCGTACCAACTCCAGCCAGTGACCCAACCTTACAGGCGTACAAACTCCAGCCAGTGACCCAACCAGACAGGCGTACAAACGCCAGCCAGTGACCCAACCTTACGAGCGTACAAACGCCAGTGACCCAACCTTACAGGCGATCAAACTCCAGACTGTGACCAAACCTTAGGGGTGTACAAACTCCAGACCGTGTCCTAACCTTCTGGCCGTACAAGCGCCAGACAGTGACCCAACCTGACGGGCGTACAAATGCCAGTGACCCAACCTTACAGGCGTACAAACTCCAGACAGTGACCTAACCTTACAGGCGTACAAACTCCAGACAGTGACCTAACATTACAGGCGTACAAACTCCAGACAGTGATCCAACCTTACAGGCGTACAAACTCCAGACAGTGAACCAACCTTACAGGCGTACAAACACCAGCCAGTGACCCAACCTTACAGGCGTACAAATGCCAGACGGTGACCCAACCTTACGGGATACAAACGCCAGCCAGTGACCTAACCTTATGGGCGTAGAAACTCAAGACTGTGACCCAATCTTAAGGACGTACAAACTCCAGTTACCTAACGTTACAGGTGTACAAACGCCAGAAAGTGACCCAACCTTAGGGGCATAAAAACGCCAGTGACCTAACCTTACAGGCGTACAAATGCCAGACAGTGACCCAACCTTACAGGCGTACAAACGCCAGACAGCGAGCCAACCTTAGAGGCGTACAAACGCCAGACAGTGACCCAACCTTACAGGCGTACAAACGCCAGACAGTGACCCAACCTTAAAGGCGTACAAACTCCAGACAGTGACCCAACCATACAGGCGTACCAACTCCAGACAGAGACCCAACCTTACGGGCGTACAAACTCCAGGCAGTGACCCAACCATACAGGCGTACAAACGCCAGCCAGTGACCCAACCTTACAGGCGCACAAACGCCAGCCAATGACCCAACCTTACGGGCGGACAAACGCCAGTGACCGAACCTCACAGGCGTACAAACTCCAGACAGTGACCTAACCTTACAGGCGTACAAACTCCAGACAGTGACATAACCTTACAGGCGTACAAACACCAGCCAGTGACCCAACCTTACAGGCGTACAAACGCCAGACAGTGACCCAACCTTACAGGCGTACAAACGCCAGCCAGTGACCCAACATTACGGGCATACAAACGCCAGTGACCTAACCTTACAGGAGTACAAACGCCAGACAGTGACCCAACCTTACAGGCGTACAAACTCCAGACAGTGACCCAACATTACAGGCGTACAAACTCCAGACAGTGACCCAACCTTACAGGCGTACAAACTCCAGACAGTGACATAACCTTACAGGTGGACAAACTCCAGCCAGTGACCCAACCTTACAGGCATACAAACGCCAGTGACCCAACATTACGGGCGTACAAACGCCAGTGACCTAACCTTACAGGAGTAGAAACTCCAGACAGTGACCCAACCTTACAGGTGTACAAACGCAAGACAGTGACATAACCTTACAGGCGTACAAACTCCAGACAGTGACCTAACCCTACAGGCGTACAAACTCCTGCCAGTGATCCAAACTTACAGGCGTACAAACGCCAGACAGTGACCCAACCGTACGGGCGTACAAACGCCAGCCAGTGACCCAACCTTACGGGCGTACAAACGCCAGTGACCTAACCTTACAGGCGATCAAACCCCAGACTGTGACCAAACCTTAGGGGTGTACAAACTCCAGCCAGTGACCCAACCTCACGGGCGTACAAACGCCAGCCAGTGACCTAACCTTATGGGCGTACAAACTCAAGACTGTGACCCAATCTTAACGATGTACAAACTCCAGTTACCTAACGTTACAGGTGTACAAACGCCAGACAGTGACCCAACCTTACGGGCATACAAACTCCAGTGACCTAACCTTACAGGCATACAAATGCCAGACAGTGACCCAACCTTACAGGCGTACAAACGCCAGACAGAGATCCAACCTTACAGGTGTACAAACTACAGCCAGTGACCCAACCTTACAGGCGTACCAACTCCAGCCAGTGACCCAACCTTACAGGCGTACAAACTCCAGCCAGTGACCCAACCAGACAGGCGTACAAACGCCAGCCAGTGACCCAACCTTACGAGCGCACAAACGCCAGTGACCCAACCTTACAGGCGATCAAACACCAGACTGTGACCAAACCTTAGGGGTGCACAAACTCCAGACAGTGTCCTAACCTTCTGGCCGTACAAGCGCCAGACAGTGACCCAACCTTACGGGCTTACAAATGCCAGTGACCCAACCTTACAGGCGTACAAACTCCAGACAGTGACCTAACCTTACAGGCGTACAAACTCCAGACAGTGACCTAACATTACAGGCGTACAAACTCCAGACAGTGATCCAACCTTACAGGCGTACAAACTCCAGACAGTGACCCAACCTACCAGGCGTACAAACACCAGCCAGTGACCCAATCTTACAGGCGTACAAACGCCAGACGGTGACCCAACCTTACGGGATACAAACGCCAGCCAGTGACCTAACCTTATGGGCGTAGAAACTCAAGACTGTGACCCAATCTTAAGGACGTACAAACTCCAGTTACCTAACGTTACAGGTGTACAAACGCCAGAAAGTGACCCAACCTTAGGGGCATAAAAACGCCAGTGACCTAACCTTACAGGCGTACAAATGTCAGACAGTGACCCAACCTTACAGGCGTACAAACGCCAGACAGTGACCCAACCTTACAGGCGTACAAACGCCAGACAGTGACCCAACCTTAAAGGCGTACAAACTCCAGACAGTGACCCAACCTTACAGGCGTACCAACTCCAGACAGAGACCCAACCTTACGGGCGTACAAACTCCAGGCAGTGACCCAACCATACAGGCGTACAAACGCCAGCCAGTGACCCAACCTTACAGGCGCACAAACGCCAGCCAATGACCCAACCTTACGGGCGGACAAACGCCAGTGACCGAACCTCACAGGCGATCAAACTCCAGACTGTGACCCAACCTTAGAGGCATATAAACTCCAGACAGTGACCCAACCTTACAGGCGAACAAACTCCAGACAGTGACCCAACCTTCAAGCGTACAAACGCCAGACAGTGACCCAACCTTGCAGGCAAACAAACACTAGACAGTGACAAAACCTTACAGGCGTACAAACGCCAGACAGTGACCTAACCCTACAGGCGTACAAACTCCAGCCAGTGACCTAACCTTACAGGCGTACAAACGCCATACAGTGACCTAACCTTGCAGGCGTACAAACTCCAGCCAGTGACCCAACCTTAAAGGCGTACTAACACCAGACAGTGACCCAACGTTACAGGCGTACAAACGCCAGACAGTGACCCAACATTACTGGCGCACAAACATCAGCCAGTGACCCTAACTTACAGGCGTACAAACGCCAGACAGTGACCTAACTTTACAGGCGTACAAACGCCAGACAGTGACCTAACCTTACAGGCGAACAAATTTCAGCCAGTGACCCAACCTTACAGGCGTACAAACACCAGACAGTGACCCAACCTTACAGGCGTACAAACACCAGACAGTGACCCAACCTTACAGGCTTACAAACACCAGACAGTGACCTAACATTATAGGCGTACAAACGCCAGACAGTGACCCAACCTTACAGGCGTACAAACGCCAGCCAGTGACCCAACCTTACAGGCGTACAAACGCCAGTGACCTAACCTTACAGGCGATCAAACTCCAGACTGTCACCCAACCAGAGGGGAGTACAAACTCCAGACAGTGATCCAACCTTACAGGCGTACAAACGCCAGACAGTGACCCAACCTTACGGGCGTACAAACTCTAGCCAGTGACCCAACCTTACAGGCGTACGAACGCCAGACAGTGACCCAACCTTACGAGCGTACAAACTCTAGCCAGTGGCCCAACCTTACAGGTGTACGAACGCCAGACAGTGACCCAACCTTACGGGCGTACAAACTCCAGCCAGTGACCCAACCTTACAGGCGTACCAACTCCAGCCAGTGACCCAACCTTTCAGGCGTTCAAACTCCAGCCAGTGACCCAACCTTACAGGCGTACAAACGCCAGCCAGTGACCCAACCTTACGGGCGTACAAACGCCAGTGACCCAACCTTACAGGCGTACAAACTCCAGACAGTGACCTAACCTTACAGCCGTACAAACTCCAGCCAGTGACCTAACCTTACAGGCGTACAAACTCCAGACAGTGACCGAACCTTACAGGCGTACAAACTCCAGACAGTGACCCAACCTTACAGGCGAACAAACGCCAGACAGTGACCCAACCTTACAAGCGTACAAACGCCAGACAGTGACCCAACCTTGCAGGCATACAAACACTAGACAGTGACCCAACCTTACAGGCGTACAAACACCAGACAGTGACCCAACCTTACAGGCGTACAAACGCCAGACAGTGACCTAACCCTACAGGCGTACAAACTCCAGCCAGTGACCTAACCTTACAGGCGTACAAACGCCATACAGTGACCTAACCTTACAGGCGTACAAACTCCAGCCTGTGACCCAACCTTACAGGCATACTAACACCAGACAGTGACCCAACGTTACAGGCGTACAAACGCCAGACTGTGACCCAACATTACTGGCGCACAATCATCAGCCAGTGACCCAACCTTACAAGCGTACAAACGCCAGACAGTGACCTAACTTTACAGGCGTACAAACGCCAGACAGTGACCTAACCTTACAGGCGAACAAATTTCAGCCAGTGACTCAACCTTACAGGCGTACAAACACCAGACAGTGACCCAACCTTACAGGCGTACAAACACCAGACAGTGACCCAACATTACAAGCGTACAAACGCCAGACAGTGACCCAACCTTACAGGCGTACAAACGCCAGTGACCTAACCTTACAGGCGATCAAACTCCAGACTGTGACCCACCCTTAGGGGCGTACAAACTCTAGCCAGTGACCCAACCTTACAGGCGTACGAACGCCAGACAGTGACCCAACCTTCCGGGCGTACAAACTCCAGCCAGTGACCCAACCTTACAGGCGTACCAACTCCAGCCAGTGACCCAACCTTACAGGCGTACAAACTCCAGACAGTGACCGAGACTTACAGGCGTACAAACGCCAGACAGAGACCCAACCTTACGGGCGTACAAACTCCAGGCAGTGACCCAACCGTACAGGTGTACAAACGCCAGCCAGTGACCCAACCTTACAGGCGCACAAACGCCAGTGACCGAACCTTACGGGCGTACAAACGCCAGTGACCGAACCTCACAGGCGTACAAACGCCAGACAGTGACCCAACCTTAGAGGCGTACAAACTCCAGACAGTGACCGAACCTTACAGGCGTACAAACTCCAGACAGTGACCCAACCTAACAGGCGAACAAACTCAAGACAGTGACCCAACCTTACGGGCATACAAACGCCGGTGACCTAACCTTACAGGTGTACAAATGCCAGACAGTGACCCAACCTTACAGGCGTACAAACGCCAGACAGAGATCCAACCTTACAGGTGTACAAACACGAGACAGTGACCCAACCTTGCAGGAGTACAAACTCCAGACAGTGACCCAACCTTACAGGCGTACAAACTCCAGACAGTGACCCAACCTTACAGGCGTACAAACTCCAGACAGTGACCCAACCTTACAGGCGTACCAACTCCAGCCAGTGACCCAACCTTCAGGTGTACAAACTCCAGCCAGTGACCCAACCTTACAGGTGTACAAACTCCAGCCAGTGACCCAACCTTACAGGCGTACCAACTGGGTACTTAGGGGCCTCACGATAGCATGGTGGTTAGCATCAATGCTTCACAGCTCCAGTGGTCCCAGGTTCGATTCCCGGCTGGGTCACTGTCTGTGTGGAGTCTGCACATCCTCCCCGTTTGTGCGTGGGTTTCCTCCGGGTGCTCCGGTTTCCTCCCACAGTCCAAAGATGTGCGGGGTAGGTGGATTGGCCATGCTAAATTGCCCGTAGTGTAAGGTTAATGGGGGGATTGTTAGGTTACCGGGTATACGGGGTACGTGGGTTTAAGTAGGGTGATCATTGCTCGGCACAACATCGAGGGCCGAAGGGCCTGTTCTGTGCTGTACTGTTCTATGTTCTATGTTAAAACTCCAGCCAGTGACCCAACCTTACAGGCGTACAAACTCCAGACAGTGTCCTAACCTTCTGGCCGTACAAGCGCCAGACAGTGACCCAACCTTACGGGCGTACAAATGCCAGTGACCCAACCTTACTGGCGTACAAACTCCAGACAGTGATCCAACCTTACAGGCGTACAAACACCAGCCAGTGACCCAACCTTACAGGCGTACAAACGGCAGACGGTGACCCAACCGTACAGGCGTACAAACGCCAGCCAGTGACCTAACCTTATGGGCGTACAAACTCAAGACTGTGACCCAATCTTAAGGACGTACAAACTCCAGTTACCTAACGTTACAGGTGTACAAACGCCAGACAGTGACCCAACCTTACGGGCATACAAACTCCAGTGACCTAACGTTACAGGTGTACAAACGCCAGACTGTGACCCAACCTTACAGGCGTATAAACGCCAGACAGAGATCCAACCTTACAGGCGTACAAACTCCAGACAGTGACCCAACCTTGCAGACGTACAAACTCCAGACAGTGACCCAACCTTACAGGCGTACAAACGCCAGACAGTGACCCAACCTTACAGGCGTAAAAACTCCAGACAGTGACCCAACCTGGTAGGGTGGGAAACACTCACGAAGTGTTTCGGGTTTAACTGTCACTTGCCAACAGCCCCTCCACAAACCACCTTCAACTTAGGCTGACCGCACTGCACGTATGCAAATTTCCCCAGAACAGCTGATCAGTAGCTCTGCTCTGCTGCCCTCTGCTGGTTGCTTGCCTTTACCCAAACTCCTTGGATCTTCTTCGCAGGTTCACCTTCAACTTAGGCTGACCGCACTGCACGTATGCAAATTTCCCCAGAACAGCTGATCAGTAGCTCTGCTCTGCTGCCCTCTGCTGGTTGCTTGCCTTTACTCAAACTCCTTGGGTCTTCTTCGCAGGTTCACCTTCAACTTAGGCTGACCGCACTGCACGTATGCAAATTTCCCCAGAACAGCTGATCAGTAGCTCTGCTCTGCTGCCCTCTGCCAGTGACCCAACCTTACAGGGGTACAAACTCCAGACAGTGACCCAACCTTACAGGCGTACAAACGCCAGACAGTGACCCAACCTTACAGCCGTACAAACTCCATGATGTGGAGATGCCGGCGTTGGACTGGGGTGAGCACAGTAAGAAGTCTTACAACACCAGGTTAAAGTCCAACAGGTTTGTTTCAAACACGAGCTTTCGGAGCACGGCTCCTTCTTCAGGTGAATCCACCTGACCCACGTCAGGTGACCCAAACGCCATTCACCTGAAGAAGGAGCCGTGCTCCGAAAGCTCGTGTTTGAAACAAACCTGTTGGACTTTAACCTGGTGTTGTAAGACTTCTTACTGTACAAACTCCAGACAGTGACCCAACCTTACAGGCGTACAAACACCAGACAGTGACCCAACCTTACAGGCGTACAAACACCAGACAGTGACCCAACATTACAGGCGTACAAACGCCAGACAGTGACCCAACCTTACAGGCTTACAAACACCAGACGGTGACCTAACATTTTTGGCGTACAAACGCCAGACAGTGACCCAACCTTACAGGCGTACAAACGCCAGCCAGTGACCCAACCTTACAGGCGTACAAACGCCAGTGACCTAACCTTACAGGCGATCAAACTCCAGACTGTGACCCAACCTTAGGGGCGTACAAACTCTAGCCAGTGACCCAACCTTACAGGCGTACGAATGCCAGACAGTGACCCAACCTTCCGGGCGTACAAACTCCAGCCAGTGACCCAACCTTACAGGCGTACCAACTCCAGCCAGTGACCCAACCTTACAGGTGTACAAACTCCAGCCAGTGACCCAACCTTACAGGCGTACCAACTCCAGCCAGTGACCCAACCTTACGGGCGTACAAATGCCAGCCAGTGACCTAACCTTATGGGCGTACAAACTCAAGACAGTGACCCAATCTTAAGGACGTACAAACTCCAGTTACCTAACGTTACAGGTGTACAAATGCCAGTGACCCAACCTTACGGGCATACAAACGCCAGTGACCTAACCTTACAGGCGTACAAATGCCAGACAGTGACCCAACCTTACAGAAGTACAAACGCCAGACAGTGACCCAACCTTACAGGCGTACAAACTCCAGACAGTGACCGAGACTTACAGGCGTACAAACGCCAGTGACCGAACCTTACGGGCGTACAAACGCCAGTGACCGAACCTCACAGGCGTACAAACGCCAGACAGTGACCCAACCTTAGAGGCGTACAAACTCCAGACAGTGACCGAACCTTACAGGCGTACAAACTCCAGACAGTGACCCAACCTTACAGGCGAACAAACTCAAGACAGTGACCCAACCTTACGGGCATACAAACGCCGGTGACCTAACCTTACAGGTGTACAAATACCAGACAGTGACCCAACCTTACAGGCGTACAAACGCCAGACAGAGATCCAACCTTACAGGTGTACAAACTCCAGACAGTGACCCAACCTTGCAGGAGTACAAACTCCAGACAGTGACCCAACCTTACAGGCGTACAAACTCCAGACAGTGACCCAACCTTACAGGCGTACCAACTCCAGCCAGTGACCCAACCTTCAGGTGTACAAACTCCAGCCAGTGACCCAACCTTACAGGTGTACAAACTCCAGCCAGTGACCCAACCTTACAGGCGTACCAACTGGGTACTTAGGGGCCTCACGATAGCATGGTGGTTAGCATCAATGCTTCACAGCTCCAGTGGTCCCAGGTTCGATTCCCGGCTGGGTCACTGTCTGTGTGGAGTCTGCACATCCTCCCCGTTTGTGCGTGGGTTTCCTCCGGGTGCTCCGGTTTCCTCCCACAGTCCAAAGATGTGCGGGGTAGGTGGATTGGCCATGCTAAATTGCCCGTAGTGTAAGGTTAATGGGGGGATTGTTAGGTTACCGGGTATACGGGGTACGTGGGTTTAAGTAGGGTGATCATTGCTCGGCACAACATCGAGGGCCGAAGGGCCTGTTCTGTGCTGTACTGTTCTATGTTCTATGTTAAAACTCCAGCCAGTGACCCAACCTTACAGGCGTACAAACTGCAGACAGTGTCCTAACCTTCTGGCCGTACAAGCGCCAGACAGTGACCCAACCTTACGGGCGTACAAATACCAGTGACCCAACCTTACTGGCGTACAAACTCCAGACAGTGATCCAACCTTACAGGCGTACAAACACCAGCCAGTGACCCAACCTTACAGGCGTACAAACGGCAGACGGTGACCCAACCTTACAGGCGTACAAACGCCAGCCAGTGACCTACCCTTATGGGCGTACAAACTCAAGACTGTGACCCAATCTTAAGGACGTACAAACTCCAGTTACCTAACGTTACAGGTGTACAAACGCCAGACTGTGACCCAACCTTACAGGCGTACAAACGCCAGACAGTGACCCAACCTTACAGGCGTACAAACGCCAGACAGAGATCCAACCTTACAGGCGTACAAACTCCAGACAGTGACCCAACCTTGCAGACGTACAAACTCCAGACAGTGACCCAACCTTACAGGCGTACAAACGCCAGACAGTGACCCAACCTTACAGGCGTAAAAACTCCAGACAGTGACCCAACCTTACAGGCGTACAAACTCCAGACAGTGACCCAACCTTACAGGCGTACAAACGCCAGACAGTGACCCAACCTTACAGCCGTACAAACTCCAGACAGTGACCCAACTTTACAGGCGTACAAACGCCAGACAGTGACCCAACCATAAAGGCGTACAAACTCCAGACAGTGACCGAAGCTTACAGGCGTACAAACTCCAGACAGAGACCCAACCTTACGGGCGTACAAACTCCAGGCAGTGACCCAACCGTACAGGTGGACAAACGCCAGCCAGTGACCCAACCTGACAGGCGCACAAACGCCAGCCAATCACCCAACCTTACAGGCGTACAACCGCCAGTGACCCAACCTTACAGGCGTACAAACGCCAGACAGTGACCTAACCCTACAGGCGTACAAACTCCAGCCAGTGACCTAACCTTACAGGCGTACAAACGCCATACAGTGACCTCACCTTACAGGCGTACAAACTCCAGCCAGTGACCCAACCTTACAGGCGTACAAATACCAGACAGTGACCCAACGTTACAGGCGTACAAACGCCAGACAGTGACCCAACATTACTGGCACACAAACATCAGCCAGTGACCCAAACTTACAGGCGTACAAACGCCAGACAGTGACCTTACTTTACAGGCGTACAAACGCCAGACAGTGACCTAACCTTACAGGCGAACAAATTTCAGCCAGTGAACCAACCTTACAGGCGTTCAAACACCAGACAGTGACCCAACCTTGCAGGCGTACAAACACCAGACAGTGACCCAACATTACAGGCGTACAAACGCCAGACGGTGACCCAACCTTACAGGCTCACAAACACCAGACAGTGACCTAACATTATAGGCGTACAAACGCCAGACAGTGACCCAACCTTACGGCCTTACCAACTCCAGCCAGTGACCCAACCTTACAGGCGTACAAACTCCAGCCAGTGACCTAACCTTACAGGCGTACAAACGCCAGCCAGTGACCCAAACTTACAGGCATACAAACGCCAGTGACCTAACCTTACAGGCGTTCTAAATCCAGACTGTGACCCAACCTTAGGGGAGTACAAACTCCAGACAGTGACCTAACCTTACAGGCGTACAAACGCCAGACAGTGACCCAAACTTACGGGCGTACAAATGCCAGTGACCCAACCTTACAGGGGTACAAACTCCAGACAGTGACCTAACCTTACAGGCGTACAAACTCCAGCCAGTCACCTAACCTTACGGGCATACAAATGCCAGTGACCCAACCTTACAGGCGTACAAACTCCAGACAGTGACCTGACCTTACAGGCGTACAAACACCAGACAGTGATCCAACCTTACAGGCGTACAAACTCCAGACAGAGACCCAACCTTACGGGCGTACAAACTCCAGGCAGTGACCCAACCGTACAGGTGGAAAAACGCCAGCCAGTGACCCAACCTGACAGGCGCACAAACGCCAGTCAATCACCCAACCTTACAGGCGTACAACCGCCAGTGACCCAACCTTACAGGCGTACAAACGCCAGACAGTGACCTAACCCTACAGGCGTACAAACTCCAGCCAGTGACCTAACCTTACAGGCGTACAAACGCCTTACAGTGACCTCACCTTACAGGCGTACAAACTCCAGCCAGTGACCCAACCTTACAGGCGTACAAATACCAGACAGTGACCCAACGTTACAGGCGTACAAACGCCAGACAGTGACCCAACATTACTGGCACACAAACATCAGCCAGTGACCCAACCTTACAGGCGTACAAACGGCAGACAGTGACCTTACTTTACAGGCGTACAAACGCCAGACTGTGACCTAACCTTACAGGCGAACAAATTTCAGCCAGTGACCCAACCTTACAGACGTTCAAACACCAGACAGTGACCCAACCTTGCAGGCGTACAAACACCAGACAGTGACCCAACATTACAGGCGTACAAACGCCAGACAGTGACCCAACCTTACAGGCTTACAAACACCAGACAGTGACCTAACATTATAGGCGTACAAACGCCAGACAGTGACCCAACCTTACGGCCTTACCAACTCCAGCCAGTGACCCAACCTTACAGGCGTACAAACTCCAGCCAGTGACCTAACCTTACAGGCGTACAAACGCCAGCCAGTGACCCAAACTTACAGGCATACAAACGCCAGTGACCCAACCTTACAGGGGTACAAACTCCAGACAGTGACCTATTCTTACAGGCGTACAAACGCCAGACAGTGACGCAACCCTACAGGCGTACAAACTCCAGACAGTGACCCCAACCTTACGGGCGTACAAACGCCAGTGCCCTAACCTTACCGGCGTACAAATGCCAGACAGTGACCCAACCTTACAGGCGTACAAACGCCAGACACGGACCCAACCTTACAGGTGTACAAACTCCAGACAGTGACCCAACCTTCCAGGCGTACAAACTCCAGACAGTGACCCAACCTTACAAGCGTACAAACTCCAGAGAGTGACCCAACCTTAGACGCGTACAAACTCCAGACAGTGACCCAACCTTACAGGCGTACAAACTCCAGACAGTGACGCAACCTTGCAGGCGTACAAACTCCAGACAGTGACCCAACCTTAGAGGCATACAAACGCCAGTGACCTAACCTTACAGGCGTACAAACGCAAGACAGTGACCCAAATTTACGGGCGTACAAACGCCAGTGACCCAACCTTACAGGCGTACAAACTCCAGACAGTGACCCAACCGTAGAGGCGTACAAACGCCAGTGACCTAACCTTACAGGCGTACAAACGCCAGACAGTGACCGAACCTTAGGGGCGTACTAGTGACCTAACCTTACAGGCGTACAAACGCCAGACAGTGACCCAACCTTACAGGCGTGCAAACTCCAGTCAGTGACCAAACCTTACAGGCGTACAAACTCCAGCCAGTCACCTAACCTTACGGGCGTACAAATGCCAGTGACCCAACCTTACAGGCGTACAAACTCCAGACAGTGACCTGACCTTACAGGCGTACAAACGCCAGACAGTGATCCAACCTTACAGGCGTACAAACTCCAGACAGTGACCCCAACCTTACAGGCGTACAAATGCCAGACAGTGACCCAACCTTACAGGCGTACAAACGCCAGACAGAGACCCAACCTTACAGGTGTACAAACTCCAGACAGTGACCCAACCTTACAGGCGTACAAACTCCAGGCAGTGACCCAACCTCACAAGCGTACAAACTCCAGACAGTGACCCAACCTTACAGGCGTTCAAATTCCAGACAGTGACCCAACCTTGCAGGCGTACAAACTCCAGACAGTGACCCAACCTTAGAGGCATACAAACGCCAGTGACCTAACCTTACAGGGGTACAAACGCAAGACAGTGACCCAAATTTACGGGCGTACAAACGCCAGTGACCCAACCTTACAGGCGTACAAACTCCAGACAGTAACCCATCCTTGCAGGCGTACAAACTCCAGACAGTGACCGAACCTTACAGGCGAACAAACTCCAGACAGTGACCCAACCTTACAGGCGTACAAACACCAGCCAGTGACCCAACCTTAGAGGCGTACAATCGCCAGTGACCTAACCTTACAAGCGTACAAACGCCAGACAGTGACCCAACCTTAGGGGCGTACTAGTGACCCAACCTTACAGGCGTGCAAACTCCAGTCAGTGACCAAACCCTACAGGCGTACAAACTCCAGCCAGTGACCTAACCTTACAGGCGTACAAACACCAGAAAGTGACCCAACCTTACAGGCGTACAAACTCCAGACAGTGACCCAACCTTACAGGATTACAAATACCAGACAGTGACCCAACATTATAGGCGTACAAACGCCAGCCAGTGACCCAACTTGACGGGCGCACCAACTCCAGCCAGTGACCAAACCTTACAGGTGTACAAACTCCTGCCAGTGACCCAACCTTACAGGTGTACAAACTCCAGCCAGTGACCCAACCTTACAGGTGTACAAACGCCAGCCAGTGACCCAACCTTACAGGTGTACAAACGCCAGCCAGTGACCCAACCTTACAGGTGTACAAACTCCAGCCAGTGACCCAACCTTACAGGTGTACAAACTCCAGCCAGTGACCCAACCTTACAGGTGTACAAACGCCAGCCAGTGACCCAATCTTAAGGACGTACAAACTCCAGACTGTGACCCAACCTTACAGGCGTACAAACGCCAGCCAGTGACCCAACCTTACGGGTGTACATACGCCAGCGACCTAACCTTATGGGCGTACAAACGCCAGCCAGTGACCCAACCTTACGGGTGTACAAGCGCCAGTGACCTAACCTTACAGCCGATCAAACTCCAGTCTGTGACCCAACCTTAAGAGGCGTACAAACTCCAGACAGAGACCGAAACTTACAGGCGTACAAACTCCAGACAGTGACCCAACCGTAGGGGCGTACAAACGCCAGCCAGTGACACAACCTTACGGGCGTACAAACGCCAGTGACCCAACCTTACAGGCGTACAAACTCCAGACAGTGACCGACCTTACAAGCGTACAAACTCCAGACAGTGACCTAACCTTACAGGCGTACAAACTCCAGACAGCGACCCAACCTTACGGGCGTACAAACTCAAGACAGTGACCCAACCTTACAGGCGTACAAACACCAGACAGTGACCCAACCTTACAGGAGTAGAAACTCCAGACAGTGACCCAACCTTAGAGGCGTACAAACTCCAGACAGTGACCCAACCTTAGAGGCATACAAACGCCAGTGACCTAACCTTACAGGCGTACAAACGCAAGACAGTGCCCCAAATTTATGGGCGTACAAACGCCAGTGACCCAACCTTACAGGCGTACAAACTCTAGACAGTGACCCAACCTTACAGGCATGCAAACTCCAGACAGTGACCCAACCGTAGAGGCGTACAAACGCCAGTGACCTAACCTTACAGGCGTACAAACGCCAGACAGTGTCCCAACCTTAGGGGCGTACTAGTGACCTAACCTTACAGGCGTACAAACGCCAGACAGTGACCCAACCTTACAGGCGTACAAACGCCAGACAGTGACCCGCCCTTACGGGCGTACAAACTCCAGTCAGTGACCAAACTTTACAGGCGTACAAACTCCAGCCAGTGACCTAACCTTACAGGCGTACAAACGCCAGAAAGCGACCCAACCTTACAGATGTACAAACGCCAGTGACCCAACCTTACAGGCGTACAAACTCCAGACAGTGACCCAACCTTACAGGCGTACAAACTCCAGATAGTGACCCAGCCTTACAGGCGTACAAACTCCAGACAGTGACCCAATTTACAGGCGTACAACCTCCAGACAGTGACCCAACCTTACAGGCGTACAAACTCCAGACAGTGACCCAAACTTACGGGCGTCCAAACGCCAGTGACCTAACCTTACAGGCGTACAAACGCAAGACAGTGACCCAACCTTACAGGCATACAAACTCCAGACAGTGACCCAACCTTAGAGGCGTATAAACTCCAGACAGTGACCCAACCTTACAGGCGTACAAACGCCAGACAGTGACCCAACCTTTTGGGCGTACAAACGCCAGAAAGTGACCCAACCTTATGGGCGTACAAACGCCAGTGACCCAACCTTACAGGCGTACAAACTCCAGACAGTGACCCAACCTTAGAGGCGTACAAACTCCAGACAGTGACCGAACCTTACAGGCGTACAAACTCCAGACAGTGACCGAACCTTACAGGCGTACAAACTCCAGACAGTGACCGAACCATACAAGCGTACAAACGCCAGACAGTGACCCAACCTTACGAGCGTACAAACACCAGACAGTGACCCAACCTTACAGGCGTACAAACTCCAGACAGTGACCCAACCTTGCAGGCGTACAAATACTAGACAGTGACCCAACCTTACAGGCGTACAAACTCTAGACAGTGACCCAACCTTACAGGCGTACAAACTCCAGACAGTGACCCAACCTTAGAGGCATACAAACGCCAGTGACCTAACCTTACAGGCGTACAAACGCAAGACAGTGACCCAACCTTAGGGGCGTACTAGTGACCTAACCTTACAGGCGTACAAACGCCAGACAGTGACCCAACCTTACAGGCGTACAAACGCCAGACAGTGACCCAACCTTACGGGCGTACAAACTCCAGCCAGTGACCTAACCTTACAGGCGTACAAAGGCCAGAAAGTGACCCAACCTTACAGGCGTACAAACGCCAGTGACCCAACCTTACAGGCGTACAAACTCCAGACAGTGACCCAACCTTACAGGCGTACAAACTCCAGATAGTGACCCAGCCTTACAGGCGTACAAACTCCAGACAGTGACCCAACCTTACGGGCGTCCAAACGCCAGTGACCTAACCTTACAGCCGATCAAACTCCAGACTGTGACCCAACCTTAAGAGGCGTACAAACTCCAGACAGAGACCGAAACTTACAGGCGTACAAACTCCAGACAGTGACCCAACCGTAGGGGCGTACAAACGCCAGCCAGTGACACAACCTTACGGGCGTACAAACGCCAGTGACCCAACCTTACAGGCGTACAAACTCCAGACAGTGACCGACCTTACAAGCGTACAAACTCCAGACAGTGACCTAACCTTACAGGCGTACAAACTCCAGACAGCGACCCAACCTTACGGGCGTACAAACTCAAGACAGTGACCCAACCTTACAGGCGTACAAACACCAGACAGTGACCCAACCTTACAGGAGTAGAAACTCCAGACAGTGACCCAACCTTAGAGGCGTACAAACTCCAGACAGTGACCCAACCTTAGAGGCATACAAACGCCAGTGACCTAACCTTACAGGCGTACAAACGCAAGACAGTGCCCCAGATTTATGGGCGTACAAACGCCAGTGACCCAACCTTACAGGCGTACAAACTCTAGACAGTGACCCAACCTTACAGGCATGCAAACTCCAGACAGTGACCCAACCGTAGAGGCGTACAAACGCCAGTGACCTAACCTTACAGGCGTACAAACGCCAGACAGTGTCCCAACCTTAGGGGCGTACTAGTGACCTAACCTTACAGGCGTACAAACGCCAGACAGTGACCCAACCTTACAGGCGTACAAACGCCAGACAGTGACCCGCCCTTACGGGCGTACAAACTCCAGTCAGTGACCAAACTTTACAGGCGTACAAACTCCAGCCAGTGACCTAACCTTACAGGCGTACAAACGCCAGTGACCCAACCTTACAGGCGTACAAACTCCAGACAGTGACCCAACCTTACAGGCGTACAAACTCCAGATAGTGACCCAGCCTTACAGGCGTACAAACTCCAGACAGTGACCCAATTTACAGGCGTACAACCTCCAGACAGTGACCCAACCTTACAGGCGTACAAACTCCAGACAGTGACCCAAACTTACGGGCGTCCAAACGCCAGTGACCTAACCTTACAGGCGTACAAACGCAAGACAGTGACCCAACCTTACAGGCATACAAACTCCAGACAGTGACCCAACCTTAGAGGCGTATAAACTCCAGACAGTGACCCAACCTTACAGGCGTACAAACGCCAGACAGTGACCCAACCTTTTGGGCGTACAAACGCCAGAAAGTGACCCAACCTTATGGGCGTACAAACGCCAGTGACCCAACCTTACAGGCGTACAAACTCCAGACAGTGACCCAACCTTAGAGGCGTACAAACTCCAGACAGTGACCGAACCTTACAGGCGTACAAACTCCAGACAGTGACCGAACCTTACAGGCGTACAAACTCCAGACAGTGACCGAACCTTACAAGCGTACAAACGCCAGACAGTGACCCAACCTTACGAGCGTACAAACACCAGACAGTGACCCAACCTTACAGGCGTACAAACTCCAGACAGTGACCCAACCTTGCAGGCGTACAAATACTAGACAGTGACCCAACCTTACAGGCGTACAAACTCTAGACAGTGACCCAACCTTACAGGCGTACAAACTCCAGACAGTGACCCAACCTTAGAGGCATACAAACGCCAGTGACCTAACCTTACAGGCGTACAAACGCAAGACAGTGACCCAACCTTAGGGGCGTACTAGTGACCTAACCTTACAGGCGTACAAACGCCAGACAGTGACCCAACCTTACAGGCGTACAAACGCCAGACAGTGACCCAACCTTACGGGCGTACAAACTTCAGTCAGTGACCAAACCTTACAGGCGTACAAACTCCAGCCAGTGACCTAACCTTACAGGCGTACAAAGGCCAGAAAGTGACCCAACCTTACAGGCGTACAAACGCCAGTGACCCAACCTTACAGGCGTACAAACTCCAGACAGTGACCCAACCTTACAGGCGTACAAACTCCAGATAGTGACCCAGCCTTACAGGCGTACAAACTCCAGACAGTGACCCAACCTTACGGGCGTCCAAACGCCAGTGACCTAACCTTACAGGCGTACAAATGCAAGACAGTGACCCAACCTTACAGGTATACAAACTCCAGACAGTGACCCAACCTTAGAGGCGTATAAACTCCAGACAGTGACCCAACCTTACAGGCGTACAAACGCCAGACAGTGACCCAACCTTTTGGGCGTACAAACGCCAGAAAGTGACCCAACCTTACGGGCGTACAAACGCCAGTGACCCAACCTTACAGGCGTACAAACTCTAGACAGTGACCCAACCTTACAGGCGTACAAACTCCAGACAGTGACCCAACCTTACAGGCATACAAACTCCAGACAGTGACCCAACCTTACAGGCGTACAAACTCCAGACAGTGACCCAACCTTACAGGCGTACAAACTCCAGACAGTGACCCAACCTTACAGGCTTACAAACGCCAGACAGTGACCCAACCTTACAGGCGTACAAACGCCAGACAGTGACCCAACCTTATGGGCGTACAAACGCCTGACAGTGACCCAACCTTACAGGCGTGCAAACGCCAGAGAGTGACCCAACCTTACAGGCGTACAAACTCCAGACAGTGACCCAACCTTACAGGCTTACAAACGCCAGACAGTGACCCAACCTTACAGGCGTACAAACGCCAGACAGTGACCCAACCTTATGGGCGTACAAACGCCTGACAGTGACCCAACCTTACAGGCGTACAAACGCCAGAGAGTGACCCAACCTTACAGGCGTACAAACGCCAGACAGTGACCCAACCTTACAGGCATACAAACTCCAGACTGTGACCCAACGTTACAGGCGTACAAACTCCAGACAGTGACCCAACCTTACAGGCGTACAAACATCAGACAGTGACCCAACCTTACAGGCGTTCAAACTCCAGACAGTGACCCAAGGCCATTGCTGTGAGGCAGCAGTGCCAACCCACTGTGCCACCGTGCTGCCCAGTAACTTTTATCATCTTATATACCTCAATTAGATCTCCTCTCATTCTTCTGACCTCCAGAGAGAGTTTAGGCCTGAATTGCTCAATCTCTCTTCATGAGTCAGAGTTCATGAAACATGATTGTCCATTGGTAAATCCATGCTGACTGTGCCCAATGAGATCACGATCTTCCAAATGTCCATTTAGCACAGCTTTATGATAGATTCTAACATTTTCCCTATCACGGATGAAAGACTATCAGGTCTGTAGTTCCCGATTTTCTACATTATAAAAATCAGCCTGAGTTCCCAACAATGCTGGCCAGAGAATATACATGTGAGTAGACCGGGGTGAGGAGTATTTTGGAAATGGAAAGGTGAATCTGAACCCCTTGCTGCTGTTGCTTTGTAAAAGGAAACGCTGGCTGCTTCCCCCACATACACAACACAGCATACATCACACCCACACACTCATCACACCACACAGACATCACACTCAAACACACACACTGTATTCACTCAACACAGCATACATCACACCCACACACTCATCACACCACACAGACATCACACTCAAACACACACACTGTATTCACTCAACACAGCATACATCACACCCACACACTCATCGCACCACACAGACATCACACTCAAACACACACACCAACCACACCAAGTCACTCACACAAACTACACCACACACTCGCACTCAAACACATCACACTCACTCACACACATCACACTCACTTACCACATACCATACATCACACTCACTCACACACATCACAATCAAACACAGATCACTCTCACTTATCACACACCATACATCACACTCACCACATAAATCACAATCAAACACACATCACACTCACTTACCACACACCATACATCACACTCACCACACACACACACAACATTCACAAACACATTCAAACACACATCACACTCACGACACACACATCACACTCACTCACCACACAAACATCACTCACCACAGATCACACTCACTCATTACACAAACACATCAGACTCATCACACACACGTCACACATCACACCCACCACACACATCACACTCACCAAACACACATCACACTCACACCACATCACACTCACCACACACGCAATCACACTCATTACACATGCAATCACACTCACCAGACACATTACACTCACTCACCAATCACACTCACTCACCAAACACACGTCACACATCACACCCACCACACTCACCAAACACACAACACATTCACACTCACTCGCATCACACTCACCCACATCACACTCACCCACATTTCACTCACCCCACACACACACACGTCACACTCACCCACCTGAAGCGACCGACTATTTTTGCACTGATCGTGTAGGATTCAAGTCACAAGAACATAAGAACATGAGAACTAGGAGCAGGAGTAGGCCATCTGGCCCCTCGAGCCTGCTCCGCCATTCAATGAGATCATGGCTGATCTTTTGTGGACTCAGCTCCACTTTCCGGCCCCAACACCAAAACCCTTAATCCCTTTATTCTTCAAAAAACTATCTATCTCTATCTTAAAAACATTTAATGAAGGAGCCTCAAATGCTTCACTGGGCAAGGAATTCCATAGATTCACAACCCTTTCAGTGAAGAAGTTCCTCCTAAACTCATTCCTAAACCTACTTCCCTTATTTTGAGGCTGTGCCCCCTAGTTCTGCTTTCACCTGCCAGTGGAAACAACCTGCCCGCATCTATCCTATCTATTTCCTTCATGATTTTATATGTTTCTATAAGATCCCCCCTCATCCTTCTAAATTCCAACAAGTACAGTCCCAGTCTACTCAACCTCGCCTCGTAATCCAACCCCCTCAACTCCAGAATTAACCTCCAGCGCCAGTACATCCTTTCTCAGGGAAGGAGACCAAAACTGGACACAATATTCCAGGTGGAGGCCAGACCGGTTAAGCACAGCAGATTTCCTTCCCTAAAGGACATTAGTGAACCAGATGGGTTTTTACAGTAGTCGAGGTTTCATGGTCACCCTTTAATTCCAGATTTGTATTGAATTCAAATTTCTCCATCTGGTGGTGGGATTCGAACTCCGATCCCCAGAGTATTCGAATAGAATCCCGACAGTGCAAAAGGACGCCAAACAGCCCAGTGAGTCTGCACCGACCGTCTGAAAGAGCACCCTAACCTATCCCACGTCCCCGTCCAACCAACCCTGGTCAGTAACGGGCAATTTTATCATGCAGTTTTGGTCTCCTTATGTGAGGAAGGATGTTCTAGCTCTAGAGGGAGTGCAGCGAAGGTTTACCGGACTGATTCCTGCTATGGCAGCACTGATGTACAAGGAGAGACAGAATCTGTTAAAATTGTATTCGCTGGGGGGGGGGGAGGGGGGGGGGGGGGGGGGGGGGGGGGGGTACTTGAGTCCAAAACATTGTACATTTTGAAGAAGCAGTTAGATGTAGCACTTAGAGCAAAGGGGATCAAAGGAAATGGGGGAAAGCGGGATCAGGCGATTGAGGTGGATGATGTGACATGATCATAATGAATGGTAAACAGGCTTGAAGGGCCGAATGGCCTCCTCCTGCTCCAATTTTTTCTGTTTTGTAGCATGGCCAATCCACCTAACCGGCAGACACCAAGGGGCAGTTTAGCATGGCTAATCAACCAAACCTGCACATCTTTGGACTGTGGGAGGAAAGTGGGGCACCGGGAGGAATCCCACGCAGACACGGGGGGGGGGGGGGGGGGGGGGGGAGACGACGGGACGAACACAGACAGTCACCCAAGGCCAGAATTGAACCCGGGTCGCTTGCGCTGTGAGGCAGCAGCACTAATCGCTGTGCCACCGAAGGGCACTGGATTACTGGGCTGGCGACAACACCACAACGCCCCTGCCTCCCCTGTAATATGGGAAACACGTTGGTGGCAGCAGCTACCAATGTGGTGATGACCCAATGTTCTGCTTACATCAATTTGATTCTGACAGATAACCAATGGCCCCAGGACACAGGGGAAAAATTCCACTCCACCGCGTACCCCCCCCCCGCCCCCGCAAATCCCTTGCTCTTCTCTAAGATGGTTCTCACTCAATGGTTTAACCTCTCATGCACAAGTGCAGCACTCGCGCAGCGCAAGACAGCGTCAACCGAGAGTTTCCTGGTCAAGTCTTGAGAGTCGTATTTCTACATCGGCAAAAACCGCCCAGTGACTAAAAACTGCCCGGTTTCAAAGCCGACCTGCAGTGGACGGAAGGGTCCAGTTTATGCTGTCCCACTCCTGTGCAGCAATATCGAGGCTGCAACAGAGCGCGCTCTTCCGACCATTCCAAGATTCTTCCCTAAATCCAGAAACCTTCGGCGCAGGTTGGCAAAACCAATTCTCAACCCAACAATTCCCCCCATCGCCGCCCACTCACCGCCACTACATGTTTTACTGGCAAACAGCAGAGAGAACACCGATCAGATTCCCAATGCTTAAGCAACTCAGAATCCGGAATGCCAAAAGAAGCAGAAACCGCCAGGAAGTGCTGGCGTCTCTCTCTCTGTCAGCGTGTCTCTCTTTCTCTGTCGGCGTCCCTCTCTCTCTCGGCGTGTCTCTCTCTCTCTGTCAGCGTGTCTCTCTCTCTGTCGGCGTCTCTCTCTCTCTGTCGGCGTCTCTCTCTCTCTCTCTGTCGGCGTCTCTCTCTCTCTCTGTCGGCGTCTCTCTCTCTATCGGCGTCTCTCTCTCACTCAAACTGTCAGCGTCTCTCTCTCACTGTTGGCATCTCTCTCTCTATCTCTCTCTGTCGGTGTCTCTCTCTCTCTATCTCTGTCGGCGTGTCTCTCTCTCTCTCTAACTGTCAGCGTCCCTCTCTCTCTGTCGGCGTCTCCCTCTCTCTCTGTGGTGTCACTCTCTCTCTTGCTCTGTTAGCGTGTCTCTCTCTGTCGGCATACCTATCTCTCTCTCTCGGTGTCTCTCTCTCGGTGTCTCTCTCTCTCTCGGTGTCTCTCTCTCTCTCGGTGTCTCTCTCTCTCTGTTGGTGTGTCTCTCTCTCGCTCTGTTGGTGTGTCTCTCTCTCTCTCGGCGTCTCTCTCTCTCTCTGTCGGCGTCTCTCTCTCTCTGTCGGCGTCTCTCTCTCTCTGTCGGCGTCTCTCTCTCTCTGTCGGCGTCTCTCTCTCTCTTTCTCTGTCGGCGTCTCCCTCTCTCTCTCTGTCAGCGTGTATCTCTCTCTGAAGGCATCTCTCTCTCTGTCGGTGTGTCTCTCTCTCTCGCTGTCGTCGTTTCTCTCTCTCTCTGTCAGCATGTATCTCTCTCTGAAGGCATCTCTCTCTCTGTCGGCGTCTCTCTCTCTCTCTGTCGGCGTCTCTCTCTGTCGGCGTCTCTCTCTCTGTCGGCGTCTCTCTCTCTCTCTCTCTGTCAGCGTGTCTCTCTCTGTCAGCGTGTCTCTCTCTGTCAGCGTGTCTCTCTCTCTGTCAGTGTGTCTCTGGCAGC
This sequence comes from Scyliorhinus canicula, assembly GCF_902713615.1. Lineage (NCBI taxonomy): Eukaryota > Metazoa > Chordata > Chondrichthyes > Carcharhiniformes > Scyliorhinidae > Scyliorhinus > Scyliorhinus canicula. The sequence continues at coordinate 7,059,242 of NC_052166.1, forward strand.
GTGTGTCTCTCTGTCAACGTCTCTCTCTCTCTCTGTCAGCGTGTCTCTGGCAGTGTGTGTCTCTCTCTGTCAACGTCTCTCTCTGTCAACGTCTCTCTCTGTCAACGTCTCTCTCTGTCAACGTCTCTCTCTATCTCTCTGTCAGCGTGTCTCTCTCTGTGTCAGCGTGTCTCTCTCTCTGTGTCAGCGTGTCTCTCTGTCAGCGTGTCTCTCTGTCAGCGTGTCTCTCTGTCAGCGTGTCTCTCTGTCAGCGTGTCTCTCTGTCAGCGTGTCCCTCTGTCAGCGTGTCTCTCTCTGTCAGCGTGTCTCTCCCTCTGTCAGCGTGTCTCTCTCTGTCAGTGTGTCTCTCTCTGTCAGCATGTCTCTCTGTCAGCGTGTCTCTCTCTGTCAGCGTGTCTCTCTCTCTGCGTGTCTCTCTGTCAGCGTGTCTCTCTCTGTCAGCGTGTCTCTCTCTGTCAGCGTGTCTCTCTCTGTCAGCGTGTCTCTCTCTCTCTGTCAGCGTGTCTCTCTGTCAGCGTGTCTCTCTGTCAGCGTGTCTCTCTGTCAGCGTGTCTCTCTGTCAGCGTCTCTCTGTCAGCGTGTCTCTCTGTCAGCGTGTCTCTCTGTCAGCGTGTCTCTCTGTCAGCGTGTCTCTCTGTCAGCGTGTCTCTCTGTCAGCGTGTCTCTCTGTCAGCGTGTCTCTCTGTCAGCGTGTCTCTCTGTCAGCGTGTCCCTCTGTCAGCGTGTCCCTCTGTCAGCGTGTCCCTCTGTCAGCGTGTCCCTCTGTCAGCGTGTCCCTCTGTCAGCGTGTCCCTCCGTCAGCGTGTCTCTCCGTCAGCGTGTCTCTCCGACAGCGTGTCTCTCCGACAGCGTGTCTCTCCGACAGCGTGTCTCTCCGACAGCGTGTCTCTCCGACAGCGTGTCTCTCTCTCGCTCTGTCGGCGTCTCTCTCTGACGGTGTATCTGTCTCTCTGTCAGCGTCTTTCTCTCTGACAGCGTCTCTCTCTGACAGCGTCTCTCTCGCTCTGTCAGTGTCTCTCTATCTCTCGGTGTCTCTCTCTGTCGGTGTCTCTCTCTCTGTCGGTGTGTCTCTCTCACTCTCGCTGTCGGCATCTCTCTTTCTCTCTCTCGGTGTCTCTCTCTCTGTCGGTGTGTCTCTCTCTCGGCGTCTCTCTCTCTCTGTTGGCGTCTCTCGCTCTTGGCGTCACTCGCTGTCGGCGTATCTAGCTGTCGGCGTTTCTCTCTCTCTCGGCGTCTCTCTCTTTCTCTGTCGGCGTCTCTCTCTCTCTGTCGGCGTCTCTCTCTCTCTGTCGGCGTCTCTCTCTCTCTCTCTCTGTCGGCGTCTCCCTCTCTCTCTCTGTCGGCGTCTCTCTCTCTCTGTCAGCGTCTCTCTCTCTGTCAGCGTGTCTCTCTCTGTCAGCGTGTCTCTCTCTGTCAGCGAGTCTCTGTCAGCGAGTCTCTCTCTGTCAGCGTGTCTCTCTCTGTCAGCGTGTCTCTCTCTCTGTCAGTGTGTCTCTGGCAGCGTGTGTCTCTCTGTCAACGTCTCTCTCTCTCTCTCTCTCTGTCAGCGTGTCTCTGGCAGTGTGTGTCTCTCTCTGTCAACGTCTCTCTCTGTCAACGTCTCTCTCTGTCAACGTCTCTCTCTGTCAACGTCTCTCTCTATCTCTCTGTCAGCGTGTCTCTCTCTCTGTCAGCGTGTCTCTCTGTCAGCGTGTCTCTCTGTCAGCGTGTCTCTCTCTCTGTCAGCGTGTCTCTCTGTCAGCGTGTCTCTCTGTCAGCGTGTCTCTCTGTCAGCGTGTCTCTCTGTCAGCGTGTCTCTCTGTCAGCGTGTCTCTCTGTCAGCGTGTCTCTCGGTCAGCGTGTCTCTCGGTCAGCGTGTCTCTCTCTGTCAGCGTGTCTCTCTGACAGCGTGTCTCTCTGACAGCGTGTCTCTCTGACAGCGTGTCTCTCTCTCGCTCTGTCGGCGTCTCTCTCTGTCGGCGTATCTGTCTCTGTCAGCGTCTTTCTCTCTGACAGCGTCTCTCTCTGTCAGCGTCTCTCTCTGTCAGCGTCTCTCTCTGTCAGCGTCTCTCTCTGTCAGCGTCTCTCTCGCTCTGTCAGTGTCTCTCTATCTCTCGGTGTCTCTCTCTGTCGGTGTCTCTCTCTCTGTCGGGTGTGTCTCTCTCTCTCTCGCTGTCGGTGTCTCTCTCTCTGTCGGTGTGTCTGTCTCTCGGTGTCTCTGTCTCTCTATCGGCGTCTCTCGCACTTGGCGTCACTCGCTGTCGGCGTATCTCGCTGTCTCTGTCGGCGTCTCTCTCTCTCTGTCTACATCTCACTCACTGTCGGCGTCTCTCTCGGCGTTTCTCTCTCTCTGTCGGCGTCTCTCTCTTTCTCTGTCGGTGTCTCTCTCTCTCTGTCGGCGTCTCTCTCTCTCTCTGTCGCCGTCTCCCTCTCTCTGTGAGCGTCTCTCTCTCTCTGTCAGCATGTATCTCTCTCTGAAGGCATCTCTCTCTCTGTCGGTGTGTCTCTCTCTCTCGCTGTCGGCGTTTCTCTCTCTCTCTCTGTCGGCATCTCTCTCTCTCTCTGTCGGCATCTCTCTCTCTCTCTCTGTCGGCGTCTCTCTCTCTCTCTCTGTCGGCGTCTCTGTCTCTCTGTCGGCGTCTCTGGCGTCTCTCTCTCTCTGTCGGCGTCTCTCTCTCTCTCTGTCGGCGTCTCTCTCTCTCTCTGTCGGCGTCTCTCTCTCTCTCTGTCGGCGTCTCTCTCTCTCTCTCTGTCGGCGTCTCTCTCTCTCTGTCGGCGTCTCTCTCTCTCTCTGTCGGCGTCTCTCTCTCTCTGTCGGCGTCTCTCTCTCTCTCGGTCGCGTCTCTCTCTCTCT